>NW_011888965.1:296708-298788 GCF_000151845.1 Pteropus vampyrus
TTTTTTTTTCTAGTATTTTTTAAGATGAAGCATTAGGTTGCTTATTTGAACTCCTTCTTGTTTTTGGAGATAGGCCTATAATGATATAAACTTTCCTCTTATGTCCGCTTTTGCCTTGTCCCAAAATTTTGATATGTTGTACTATCATTATCATTTGTTTCTATGTATCTCTTGATCTCTCTTTTTATTTCTCCTCTGACTCAGTTATTCCTTAGTATCATTGTTTAATTTCCATATCTTTGTGGTTCTTCCTGATTTCTTTCTGCAGTTGATCTCTAGTTTCAAAGTATTATGATCAGAGAATATGGTTGGTATGATTTCAACCCTCTTATATTTGTTGAGGCTATCTCTTTGTCCCAGTACATAGTCAATCCTTTAGAATATTCCACTTGCACTAGAGAAGAATGTATAAGCAGCTGTTTTGGGATGGAAGGCTCTGTAAATGTCAATTATGTCTAGTTGATCTAATGTGTCATTAAAGGATAATATTTCCTTATTGATTTTCAGCTTGGACGATCTGTTTATATCCGACAGTGGGGTATTTAGGTCTCCTACTATGATAGTGTTTTGGTTGGTTTCTCCCTTTAGTTCTGTTAGTAATTACTTTACATAATTTGGGGCTCCGTGATTGAGAGTGTAGACATTAATAATTGTTATGTCTTCTTGGTGCATGATTCCCTTTATCATTATGAAGTGTCCCTCTGTATCTTTCTTTACCTTTTATTTTGAAGTCTATTTCATCTGATATTAGTACCGCTACCCTTGCTTTTCTCTGACTGTCATTTCCTTGAAATATCACTTTCCACCCTTTCACTCCGAGTCTATATTTGTCTTTGGAGCTGAGATGTGTCTCCTGGAGGCAGCATATGGTTGAGTTTTGTTTTTTGATCCATTCTGAAACTCTTTGCCTTTTTGTTGGTGAGTTCATTCCATTTACATTTAGGGTGATTATTGAAATATGAGGTCTTCTTATAGCCATTTTATCTTTTGCTTCCTGGTAGCTCAGTGTTTCCATTGCTTCCTTGTCCTTGTGCTTCTGTTTTCTTTATTTTGTTTGGCTTTTGTGGGTTTTCCCTCTTGTCCTTATTGTTTTATGTTATATACAACGGTTCTGAAACTTTGGCTTGTGGTTACCATTATGAATATGTAAAGGATAGTATGTATATATATTCATCTTTTTTCTTCTGCGTGTGCCCTTATCTCCATTCCCCTTTGCAATTTTGGATCTTCGAATCCCTCCTTTTCTGTCATTGTTATCTCAATTCGTTCCTAGGTAAGCTGAACATTCATTACTATCTTTCTATAACAATTATCTTCTTATTATTTAAGCTTATAAAGCCCTGTTCTTTCTAAGGTTTGCACTCCTCTGCTTCTATTTGCCTGATAGTCACTTTACTCCTAATCATGTATTTCTTTGTTTTTTGTCATTTTGTTTTAGGTAAACTGACCCCTTCTAGCCATGTTTCCAAAGATTTCTCTATTTATTTTTAATGTTTAAAAGCTGTTACTTTAATTTGACTAACTTACAGTATTGACTCAACATGTTTTTCTATTTGTTCATTGCATATTGACTAAGTGAAAATAGAACAGTTTCAAAAGTAATCACTATGAAAACTACTTCTACATTGTTTATAATATTGAACATTGTTCATATGATATTCACAGTTCTTCATTTTTTCAGTAAGTTTGTCATAGGTTTAGAACCTATGGGCAATATATGAGATATGTTTGCCTCTCAGCCTTTCAACTTCCATGAACATGTCACCCTAACTTTCAGAAAATGTAGAAGAGTACTTAACTGATTATTGAACTTGTTGAAAAAAAAAAAGGTGTTTTGGCTTAGAATGTCCTTTACTGAACAGCAATGTTTCCAAGGATAGTGGTGGGTTCCTAACGGTATTCTCATATGCTAAACAGTAATTTTGTTGGAGAAAAAACAAAAACAAAAACTAGTATAGAATCATGAATTCTGGCTGGGTGACACCTTTTGTTTTAACAATCATCTAAGTGGACACTGGACATCCCCAGATAAAAATTCTAATATCTAATAGACCAGAATATGACCTTCTCAATTTTGCAT
>NW_011888965.1:299994-304509 GCF_000151845.1 Pteropus vampyrus
TTATTATAAAAAAGATAAGAGATAACAAGTGTTGGTGAGAACATGGAGATAAAGGAACCCTTGTACACATTGTTGATGAGAATGTAAATTGGTATAGCTGCTATGGAAAACAGTATAAAACTTCCTCAAGAAATTGAAAATATAACTACCACATAATCTTTCAATTCTACTTCTAGGTATATATTTGAAGAGAACAAGCTCACTATCTCAAAAAAGTATTTGCAATTCTCAAATATACAATACAGTAGATCTTGAAATCTCTCATCACAAAAATATGTAACTATGTGTGGTTATGGATATTAATAAAACTTATTGTAATAATTTTGCAATATTTTATACATATATTAAATCATTATTTTGCACACCTAAAACTAATGCAATGCTATATGTCAATGATATCTCAATTAAAAATGAGTTAGAGAGAAAAGTATTACTTATCACCTCTTTCATGCATTCTGTAATTCTCATGGTGCTAAAAATGGCATCTAATAAACAAGGACAAAGAGAAATCCAAGATATTTAAAATTTAAAATTTATGCAATTTAAGTTGAATCCTTTTTTAAAAAAATAATATGAAATTATGAATACAAAGTCGGTAGGTTGTGTAAAGGACCTGTGCAAATAAAAGTCTCTAATGTTTATGTTTCGTTAGCTATACTATAAGCTGCTTCTCCCAAAGTATTTAAGATATTATTTTAAAAAATTGTACTTGGTAAGTGTGCAGCTTATTATTTTAGAAAGACAGAACAAGAGGAAGTTATGTTGAGTCTGTGAGAGGATATTTGTTTTCTTATACAGTGTGGATAGACAACTCACAACCAGTGCTGAGTAAATCCCACAGAGAATTTGAATGGAATGCAATTCATAGACTCTATTTCCATAAAGCATATTTATTAAAGCTAAGTATTCATGGAAGGTTCGATATTTTCTGATTCTAAACTGCCTTATATGTATAATTTTACTCATAGGTAAAAATAAATGTTTTTATTAATTTAAATGGTTATTATCAAGTCATCACATATTCCTGGCTCTCTTACAACTTAGAATATGGAAGTTGGAAATAGGACATTTTAAATATTTTAATAAAGAGGTAGAATACGTTTAAGTTAAAATTTTCATTTTTTTCTCTTTATGTGTTTTGGAATCGATATATTTTATTTGTTTCATTTCTACTGATTTTCTTTGCAGAATCATTTTTTTTTTAGAATTTTAAAATTCACATTCTTATTCTAATAATTTAAAAATTGAATAAAGGGCAATCTCTGGAAACATGGCAGAGTGAGAGACATACCAAGATCTCTCCCCTTGAAACAACTATAATATGAACATATAAAACTCAATAAAAACACCCAAACTGCACACCAGCACTTCTGAGTGTTGGATTTGTGCATAAGAGCTACTACAGGTCAGAATCCCAGGTGTCGGGCAGAGTACCGGAAGTAATAAAGAAGCTGCATCTCGAAGGCACCAGAGCTCCCTGCAGGAGTAGGAGGGGAGAAGGAGAGTCCAGATCCGTGGTGAATTCTCTGAACAGCCTTGCTTGGGAAAGCTGCAGGGCCCAGCCATCAGGGCAGAAAGCAGAGAAGCAGGACGGACCTCAGAAAAAAATAGTTGATTTTTACCAACTGTGGTTGCAGCACCAAGGCTGAGCCACAGGCTCTAAACCCCAAACCAGAGGGTCCCTCCTCCAATACTGTCTGAGACCAATCACCCCGGAGCCGCAGAGGAATCTGCGCAAACACTGCCAAGATTGTCGCTGACACTGACAGAAACTAAAACTGAGGGTAGTGAGCATGATTAAATATCTACAAGAAAATTTTTAAAAGCCTTATTCTTTATATAAAGCAAGGATACAAAAGGTTTAGACGCCACCTACTGGAAACCAAAAGAAAAGTGCCTTCTTTACAACAGGCTAAAGAGAGAACTTTATATGATAAATCTTCTTTCTCAAAAAACAGCAGAATACACTTCCATTAATGCCCAGGAGGAGAAATATCCATTAAACACCATGGACAACCAAGGTGACAAGGCATCTCAAAAGGAAAAAGAAAAATCTCCAGAAAATAAGCTTACAAATGTAGAAATATGCAACTTAAATTACAGAGAATTCAGGATGTTACTTCTGAAAAAAAACTCTATGGGATCCAAAACAACTCAAATGAACAGTTTCAAGAATTGAAAAAACAACTAGATGATCAAAATGAGTTATTTAGCAAGGAGATTGAAACCTTCAAAAAGAACCAAATAGACCTTCTGGAGATGAAAAACACACTGCAAGAGTTGAAAAATGAAATAGCAAGCTTGGAAAATAGAGTCGACTAAATGGAGGAAAGGATCTATAATATCAAAGACAGAAATCTAGAAATAAATCAGAAGGAAGAAGAGAGAAACCTAAGAATGAAAAAAAAAATGAAAGAGAAATACAAGAACTAACTGATACCATCAGAAGAGGAAATATAAAAATAATAGACATTATCAAAGGTGAGGAAAAAGAAAAGGGATTAGAAAGCATTTTCAGACAAATAGTTGATGAGAATTTCCCAAGCTAAAGAATGAACTGGAGCTTAGAGTTCGAGAAGTCTACAGAACACCAAATTATCTCAACCCAAAAAGACCTTCACCAAGACACATTGCATTAAAATTATTAAGAATCAATGACAAAGAATTATCGAAGCAGCCAGGGCGAAGAAAACAGTAACATATAAAGGTAAACCCATTAGATTATCCTTGGACTTCTCAGAACAAACCTTACAAACCAGAAAGGAATGGAATCAAATATTTAAATTATTAAGTGAAAGGAATTATCAGTCTAGAATAATGTATCCATCTAAGCTCTCCTTTAGATATGAAGAAGAAATTAAGGTCTTTCCAGACTTACAAAAATTGAGGGAATTCTTCACTATGGGACCTACACAACAAAAAATACTGAAAAGGGTCAATTCACATTTTAAAAAATGACAAACAAACAAAAAAAAGAAATACATGATTAGGAGAAAAATGACTATCTGTCAAAGAGAAGCAGAGGACTACAATCCTTAAGAACAGGGCATTATAAGCTTAAATAATAATAAGAGAATTGTTATAACAAAATAGTAATGAATGTTCAGCATACATAAGAACAAATTGAGATAACAATTACTGAAAAGGGGGGGAATTCAAAGATCTAAATTTGAAAAGAGAAATGGAGATAAGGAACGCGCAAAAGAAAATGGACAAATATATATATATATATAAGTATATATATATTTACATATATATATACTTATATATTTACATATATTTACATATATATATACTTATATTTACATATATATACTTATATATATGTATATTTACATATATATACTTATATATATATATTTTTTACTGTCCTTTACATATTCATAATGGTAACCAAGGCCAAAGGTTCAGAACCATTGTATATAACATAAAACAAGAAGGACCAGAGGGAAAACCCACAAAAGCCAAACAAAATAAAGAAAACAGAAGCACGAGGACAAGGAAGCAATGGAAACACTGAGCTACCAGAAAGCAAAAGATAAAATGGCTATAAGAAGACCTCATATTTCAATAATCACTCTAAATATAAATTGAATGAATTCACCAACAAAAAGGCAAAGAGTTCAGAATGGATCAAAAAACAAAACCCAACCATATGCTGCCTCCAGGAGACACATCTCAGCTCCAAAGACAAATATAGACTCAGAGTGAAAGGGTGGAAAGTGATATTTCAAGGAAATGGCATTCAGAAAAAAGCAAGGGTAGCGGTACTAATATTAGATGAAATAGACTTCAAAATAAAGAAAAAAAAAGGTAAAGAAAGATACAGAGGGACACTTCATAATGATAAAGGGAATCATGCACCAAGAAGACATAACATTTATTAACATCTACACTCCCAATCACGGAGCCCCAAAATATGTAAAGCAATTACTAACAGAACTAAAGGGAGAAACCGACCAAAACACTATAGTAGTAGAGGACCTAAATACCTCACTGTAGGATATGGACGGATCATCTAAACTGAAAAATCAATAAGGAGATAACATCCTTAAATGACATATTAGACCAACTATACATGACATTTACAGAACCTTCCATCTCAAAACAGCTGCTTATACATTCTTCACTAGTGCACATGGATCATTCTCAAGAATCAACCACATACTGGGACACAGAGATAGCCTCAGCAAATATAAGAGGGTTGAAATCATACCAACTATATTCTCTGATCATAATACTTTGAAACTAGAGCTCAACTGCAGAAAGAAATCAAGAAGAACCACAAATATATGGAGATTAAACAATGACACTGAAGCATAACTGAGTCAGAGGAGAAATAAAAAGAGAGATCAAGAGATACATAGAAACAAATGATAATGATAGTAACAACATATCAAAAAGTGGTCATAAGAGGAAAGTTCATATCATTATAAGCCTATATCCAAAAACAAGAACGAGCCCAAATAAACAACCTAGCACTTCATCTTAAAAACCTAAAAAAGGAAGAACAAA
>NW_011888965.1:304559-349080 GCF_000151845.1 Pteropus vampyrus
GTTCATATCATTATAAGCCTATATCCAAAAACAAGAACGAGCCCAAATAAACAACCTAGCACTTCATCTTAAAAACCTAAAAAAGGAAGAACAAACGAAGCCTAAAGTCAGCAGAAGGAAATAAATAATCAAAATTAGAGCAGAAATAGATGAAATTGAAGAAAAAATAAATGTAACAAGGAGCTGGTTCTTTGAGAAGGTTAATAAAATTGAAAATACCCTGGCTAGACTCATGAAAGAAAGAAGAGAAAGAACACAAATAAACAAAATCAGGGATGAAAGAGGGGAAATTATGATAGATTTCACAGAAATACAAAGGATCATACAAGAATACTATGAAAAATTATATAACACCAAATTTAATAACCTAGAAGAAATGGACCCATATTTAGAAAAATACAGCCTTCCTAGACTGAATCAAGAAGAACTGGAAAATCTAAATAGACTAATCAGCAGTATGAAAATTGAAACGATCGTCAAAAATCTGCCATAAAGTAAAAGTTCAGGAAGATATGGCTTCACCAGTGAATTCTACCAAACATTCAAAAAAGATTTAATACCTATTCTCCTCAAACTCTTCCAAAGAATCGAAGAGGAGGCAATACTTACAAAGACATTTTATGAGGCCAGTATTACTCTGATAACAAAACCTGGTAAAGATAATACAAAAAAAAAGAAAATTACAGCCCATATCTCTCATGAACACATATGCAAAATTCCTAAATAAGATACTAAAGAACTGAATACAGCAACATATTAAAAAGATTAGACACCATGATCAAGTTGAATTTATTCCAGAGGCACAGGGATGGTTAAATATACACAAATCAATTAATGTAATATACCACATAAACAAATTCAAAAATAAGAATCATACGATCATATCAATAGATGCAGAAAAAACCCTGGACAAGAAGTAGCTTCCATTTATGACCAAACACTTAACAAAATCGGTATAGAAGGAAAGTATCTTAACTTAATAAAGGCCATCTATGACAAACCCTCAGCCAACATTATACTTAATGGTGAAAAACTAAAAACCTTCCTTCTAAGATCAGGAACAAGGCAAGGCTGTCCACTATTGCCACTGTTATTCAATATAACATTGGAAGTCCTAACAAATGCAATCAGACAAGAGAAAGATATAAAAGGCATCCAAATAGGAAACAAAGAAATCAACCTGTCACTATTTGTAGATGACATGATTCTCTATATTGAAAACCCTAGACACCACAAGAACACTACTAGAAACAATAAGCAAATACAGTAAGTCTCTGGACACAAAATCAACATTCAAAAATCTATAGCGTTCCTATATTCTAATAATGAAGTGTCAGAAAAAGAAGTAGAAAATATAATTCCTCTTGCAATTGCAACAAAAAGAATAAAATACCTAGGAATAAATTTAACGAAACAAGTGAAGGACTCATATAATGAAAACTATAAGATCCTATTAAAATAAATTGCAGAAGATACAAAGAAATGGAAAGATATTTCGTGTTCTTGGATTGGAAGATTCGACCTAGTTAAAATGACCACATTACCTAAAGCATTATACAGATTTAATGCAATCCCCATCAAAATCTCATCAACATGTTTTAAATAAATAGAACAAAAAAACATCAGATTTATATGGAAGCACAAAGACCCCAAATTGCCAAAGCCATCCTGGGAAAAAAGAACGAGGCTGGAGGCATCACACTACCTGAATTCAAATTACACTAAAAAGTGACAGTAATCAAAACGGCAAGGTATTGGCAGCAAAACAGACACACGGACAAGTGGAACAGAATTGAAAGTCCAGAAGTAAAGCCATGTTTATATGAGCAAATATTTTTTGACAAAATGCCAAAACATACAGTGGAGAAAGGAAAGCATCTTCAATAAACAGTGCTGGGAAAACTGGAAAGCCACCTGAAAAAGAAGGAAAGTAGACTATTGTCTATTACCACACATCAAAATTAACTCAAAATGGATTAAGGACCTAAATATAAGACCTGAAACAATAAAATGCATAGAAGAAAACATAGCAACTAAACTCAAGGACCTTGGACTTAAAGAAGATTTTATGAATTTGACCTCAAAAGCAAGGGAAGTAAAAGGAAAAATAAATGAATGGGACTACATCAAGCTAAAAAGCTTCTGCTCAGCAAAAGAAATCATCAATAAGGTAAAGAGACAACCATCCAAATGGGAAAATATATTTGCAAGCAACACCTCTGATAAGGGTCTAATATCCAAAATATACAAAGAACTTATACAACTTGATAACAACAAAAAAACAAAGGATCCATTCAAAAAATGTGCAGAAGACCTGAACAGACACTTCTCCCTAGAAGACACACAAATGGCCAACGAGTATATAAAAAGATGCTCAACATTGCTAGCTATTAGGGAAATGCAAATCAAAACCACAATGAGATACCATCTTACACCTGTTAGAATAGCTATAATCAACAGGACAAGTAATAACAAATGTTTGAGAGGATGTGGAGGAAAAGGAACCCTATACACTGCTGGTGGGACTGCAAATTGGTACAGCCACTATGAAAAACACTATGGAAGTTCCTCTAAAAAGTAAGAATTGATCTACCATAGGATTTAGCAATCCTTCTACTGGGTATTTACTCCAAAGACTTGAAAACCCATATCTAAAAAGATATTTGCACACCAATACTCACAGCAGCATTATTCACAGTGGCCAGGACATGGAAGCAACCAACGTGTCCTATGATAGATTTTTAGCTATAGAAGCTGTGGTACATATATACAATGAAATATTACTCAGCCATAAGAAGAGATGAAATACTGGCATTTGCTTCAACATGGATGGCCCTTGAGGTAATCATACTAAGCAAAATAAGCCAGAATGAAAAATTTGAAAATCACATGATATCACTTATACATGGGATATAAACCTAAAAGCAACAAATGAGCAGGACAAACAAACAGAGACTCATGGACGTGGATTATAGGCTAGTGGTTACTAGAGGACTATAGACTAGTGGTTACTAGTGGGGTGGGGGAGGAGCAAGGAGGTAGATGGAGTAAAAGGGGCCAAATATAGGGTTTAGAGGGAAGGTGAAATGGGTAAAGCAGATCAAATATATGGTAGCTGAAGGAAACTGGACTTTCAGTGGTAAATACGCAATAGAATATACAAGTGTCAAATGATAATGTACACCTGAAAATTATATAATTGTATTATCCAATGTTATCCCAATAAACTTAATTAAAAATGAAATAAAAAATAATACATGATCTACATAGGAAATCTAAAAAAAAAAAATAGAGGCTTAATTATAAGTTTATGAAATATTTATTGCCAGTCAATGTGGCATCTTCCAGACACTTGTTTTCTTCTTTTGTTTTTATTGTCTGGGATTCCACTTCATAGTAATAGGAAGTAAAAGGCTGATCCTGAGTTGTTAATAGGGGAAGAACTCTGACTACTTTCTAAAAATAAATCAGGAAAAGAAAGATGAAGACAATAAATGACTGTGTTCATAATATGATCACTGTGTTCATAATGATCAGTACAGTTCAGATTGGTCACTGTTTCATAATGTAGAGGCAATTTTCCCTAAATCTAATAAAATATATGTCTTATAGCTATTTCTAATTGTTTTAGATTATAAGCAGGCACTTTATTTTTCTGTATTGTTTTCTGAAGGAAATAACTGCCAAACGCCCACCATATCTGCATAAGCAGAATAGAGTAAAATGTAAATTCCACACTTTGCCAGCTGAAGTTGTTATTCCTCACCTTTATCCATGAGTACACCAGAAACATTTATCGTTTCTACCATGATTACATGAGAAAAAATCCTGTATCATTTTTCTTTTACTATGTAATATGTTATCATGAATTTAGATCCCTTTGTGGGAAGTTGATAGGAGATGTGTACAAGAGCTTTGGAATGCGGTCTTGAGCAATACTATAACCAAACTCTTAATTGCATCATCAGAAGTCTGGATAAAATCTATGTTCAGAGTTTTCTGAGGATTAAATGAGGTAATTAGACACTATTACTTTTGTCTTCATTTAAGATACATTGGTAAATGTGATGTTTGAAGGATTTTATTTCTGTCTTGATTGTGTCTGTTTTGTGTTAGTTGGTCACTGGATGAAATCTGCTCTTACAAGTAACTTTTAACTAACCTATCATTTTATACTTGCTCATTAATTCCAAATATTGTCTTTTTAATATAATAGGTTTTCTAATCTTTACCCCCTTGCTTCTAATTTACTGTGGAAATCATTCCTTGCTGGAGATGCATGGAGCCCTGTTATTTTATCAGCTCTTCAGTCTCATAATGTTCAGTGAGTGGAGCTGTTTCATTAGGTTTTATAGGAATAATTCTTTTGTTCTTGTCAAGAGGTATGTGGGAAATTTATGGGTTTTTTTCCCATTATTTCATCTTCCTTCTGATTTTTGTATTTTTTAAATCTAATGCTTTATAAAGAAGTATTTCTTTAAAAATCCGTCTCTAAATTCTCTTAGAATAAGTTACTGTTAACCAGTCATCTCATTAGTGAACTTAGCTTAGCTCTCTCATGTTCTAAGTGATATATATCATTTTGGGTTTCAGAGTTACTCAACAAAATGTTTTAATAAAGTTTTGTTTTCAGAAAAAAAGATTTTTAGAACAAGTTAAAAAGTTTTCTTGCTGAAAAGATTAAAGATAAATGGTCCCAGTTCTTTCATCTTTCATACACAGATTCTGGCAGCATAGCTTAAGAGTAGTCAGTCACAATTTACATAGTATTTTTACATGCACTATTATATTTGACCTTACAGACATTTTGTTGAGGCAGTTATTAGTTTTCTACCCATTCTTCAAATGAGGAAACTAAGACATAGCACAAGACAAATGACTTCCTAAAGGTCAAAGAAGAAGTAGCACAGAACTAGAGTTTGAACTCTACTTCTGTGACTTCAAAATTTTGTTCTTGCTACTATATCTTGGTGTCGTCTCAGAAAGTTTTGGCTCTGAATGTTCATTGTTACATTAATCTGGCTCTACTCAACCAGGTAGAAAGTTTAGGATCCTAGAAGAGTGAGTTTAAAACACTTTTTCTATTAATATAACTGAATTCCCCAATTTACATATGGGGAGGGAAAATAGTGGAGTTTGATAGATTTGATGAAAGATAATATTGAATATGTACAGCATCTTGATAAAAGGTAATTCATTAATTTCTTTTAAATCTCTCCATATCCTCAGGTTGTAAAAAATTAAATATCTATATTCAGTAGTTCTTCATATAAAATGCAACAGAATAGCACCTGGCTAGCTCAGATAGGACATGAGACATTTAAAATATAACAGAATAGAGAAAACTGTTCTCACATTGCTATGAACATCTTTTAAGAACTTCTGTCTCATTACCACCGCACACCCACATACACACTTCAACACCTTGTTAAATACAAGGAATTGTATCAATAAAAACCAACTTATGAAATATAACAAAAGTGAAAAAAAAAAAAACAAAAGTGAAAAAAAAGAAAATCTCGAAATGACTGTCAGTGTTTAAAAAGCAAAAATAAACTGTGCTGTTAGACTGAATTTCATTTGCTAAAAGCAATAGTAGGCTGAAATACAAGCTGAGTTTTGCTATAAAATATTCGGTTAGTCTCCAATCAATTGGTAGTTCTTAGTGTTTAAATTCTTCTATCTGCCTCATTTGTGTATTAGCTCACGACTGACTGCATATGACCTAAATGACAGAAAAAAAAATCAGAGAAACATATTTACATTTAAAACAACCACAACTTCTATTATGACTGTTCTAATTAAATTTACTTGAGTTCGAATTTTTTTTAAGGTTAGTAGTTTCAGTCCTATAAAGATGGTGAAATAAATAAATGCTGTGCTCACCTCCTGTTACAAACACAACTGAACTACAGAACAACCATCATTGAGAATTGCTTGAACATGAGTCCTACAACTAAGGATATACAGAAGAAACCACAGCGAGACTGGTAGAATGGGTGGAGATGCGAATCAAGTTGGTCCCACACATACTTGTGATGATTTAAAATTGAGAAGGCAATCTCAGTTACAAAGTTACCCCTGGAGAAGCAAGGGTTCCCAGCCCCACACAAGGCTCTGCAGTCCAGGATTCCAGTGCAAGGAAGAAAAGTCCCCACAGCTTTGAGGTGTGAACACCAAAGGTAATTGTGACTAAGTGAGATGGAGGGTGACTGGAGTACCAGACATTCCTCTTAAAAAGTCCACACAGAAACTTATTTGCTTACAGACTCACTCACTCTGAGCTCCAGCACTAGGACAGCAGCTTGAAAGGTGCCAGGGACATATGGGAAGGAACAGAATTGTCTGGCTTCAGGGTGAGGGTAGAAGGGACTGTTTTTTTTCTAGACAGAAGTGCTGGCCAAATCCACTGTTTCTTTGTTGAACCCTCTCCCCTTCCAGCATGCAGAAGCAGGTGGCCACCATATCTGAGTTTTAAAAAACCTGGTAACTCTGGTAGCCCCACCCTAGTAATTCCCTGATATCTTGTCCTACTCAAATTTCAGGCCCACCCAAGCCGATTCCAGTGCTTTTCAATACAAATGGTCTGTCTTGGCTCATGATTTGGACTTTCCTAAAATATCTCAAAGTTCACAAACTCTGAACAAATAGCATCTGGCTTCAGCATTACCTGTACCTCTTGCTAAGCAGCCCCAAGCCTGGTACTAGGGACAGCAGGCTTCAGTTCACAGTTTACCCTCTCTCAGGCACCTACAAGCCCAGTACAAGTGATAACCATCTACAGATCACTTTGTAGCTCATATCAAGTGGTTCCGTGCAGGGCACAGGCAGGGGCTGACCATAGCCTAAACCAGAGCCCCACCAAGAGACCCCAGAGCTAACACATTCAATGGCCAGCTTCAGACCATACCAGAGCATCATGCAACCTTCTCTACAAATGACACACTCAAAGGTCAGACTAGGCAGGCACCAGAGCCCTGTTAAAGTAAGTCCTGTTCTATAGGGTCAGTCCCTGCACAACAGCTCATCTACTGCAGTCACTGGCTAGTCTTCACAACCAAACAGCCAGAAGGTCTATCCCTCCCATTGATGTAAAAATAGAAGACAGGGCTCAATTACAACAGCAGGGCACATACAACCGACACAAGAGAAACATCTGGAGCACCTGGCTCAGGTGAACAGGGAGACTGTGCCGCTTTGTCCTATAGGACATCTACTACATAAGGCCACTCTACCAAGACCAGGAGGCATAGTGGCCCAATGTAATAAATAGAAATAAACACAAGGGGGCAGCCAAAACGGAGAAACAAAGAAACCTATTCCAAAATAAAGAACAGAACAAAGCTCCAGAAAAAGAATTAAACAAGATGGAGACAAGCAATCTGCCAGATGCAGAGTTCAAAGCAATGGGTATAAAGATGCACAATGATCTCAGTAAGAACATCAACAAAGAGATAGGCAACATAAAAATGTATATAGAAAACAGAAAAAAAGAACAGACAGAAATAAAAAATACAATAACTAAAATCAAGAATATGTTAGAGTGAATCAATAGTACATTAGAAGAAACAGAAGATCAAATCAGCAATTTGGAAGATTAGGCAGCCGAAAAAAAAGCAAAAAAAAAAGTTTCAAAAAAAAATGAGAATAGTTTAAGGGATCTGTGGACAATATCAAGTTTACCAGCATTCTAACCATATGAGTACTAGAAGGAGAAGAGAGAGGGCAAGGAATTGAAACCTATTTCAAGAAATAATGATGAAAATTTTTCCTAACCTGGCAAAGGAAATACACATACAAACCCAGAAGAAACAAGTTGAACTTAATGAGGCCCACACCAACACACATCATTAGTAAAATGCCAAAGCTTACAGACAAAAAGATAATCTTAAAAGCAACAAAAGAAAGGCAGTTAGTTACCTACAAGGGAGCTCCCATAAGACTGTCAGCTGATTTCTCAATGGAAATTTTGCAGGCCAGAAGGAATTGGCAAGAAATATTCTAAGTGATGAAAAGCAAGGACCTACAACCAAGACTACTCTCCTCAGGAAAACTATCATTTAAAATCAAAGAACAGATAAAGAACTTCCCAGGTAAGAAAAAGCTAAAGAAGTACCACATCCAGCAAGTGGTAAATTCTACTATGTCCAGCGCGGCTCTGGAAAATATACCTGAGTGGGAATAGTGGGAGATTAAGAAAAGAAAGAAGACAGAAAGTTGGGATCAGGAGGTCCACTGTCCATTTATAGTGGAGCATTGGTGCAGTTTTATTTTTGCAAGCTGTTTTTATATAAGAATATACAATGGCTGGCATATGCAGTTTCTCTAAGGCATAGCAACACTGTTTCTTCTACTTCTCCAAGGCCACCTCTTAGCGTGACCTTCAGCTTGTTTGTCTTCCCACGGCTACGTTTGTACTTTCTTGTTCTCAGAAGGAGTTTGCAGAGGCGAGGTAACTCTTGGTTGCCCTCACAGACTGCAAGGACCTTGTCAGCTTACAATCTGCTCTCCACAAAGAAGTTCATCAACACCAAACTAGTATTATAAAAAAGTGTCAAAAGGACTTCTCTAAGAAAAAGGAGAAAAGATTAAAAGATTAAAAAAGTGAATAATAAAATAGCTGCATTTTATTAAAATTTTATTTATTAAAAAATATTAATAATAAAATCACTACATATCTATCAATAATTATTTTAAATTTAAATGGATTAAATGCTTTAATCGAAAGATATAGAGTGGCTGAATGGATAAGAAAACCAAGACCCTTATATATGCTACCTATAAAAGACTCACTTTATAGCAAAAGACACACACAGTCTGAAAAAAAAGAGATAGAAAAAAGTATTTCATGAAAATAGAAGAAAAAAAAAGCTGGGGTTGCAATACTTACACAAGAAAAAATAGACTTTAATTCAAAGACTAGAACAAAAGACAAAGAGGGTCCCAGTAATCTCACCCTTGGGTATTTATTTAAAGAAACTCAAAATACTATTTGAAGGGATATGTACATCTATATGTTAATTGCAACATTATTATTAATAACTAAGATATGGAAGCTATCTAAATGTCCATTAATGGATGAATGGGTAAAGAAAAGGTGACATATATGTACAATGAAACATTACTCAGCCATAAAAAAAGAATGAAATCTTTCCATCTGTAATAACATGGGCTAACCTAGAGGGTATTGTGCTGAGTGGAATAAGTCAGACAGAGAAAGACAAATACCATGTGATTTCACTTATATGTGCAATCTAAAGAACGAAAGAAAATGAAGAAACAAAACAGAAACAAACTGATAGATACAGGGAACATTTGATGGTTGTCAGATGGGAGGAAGTTTGGTCGGTGTGCAAAAGGGGAAGGAATTAAGTAGTACAAATTGGTAGCTATGAAATAGTCATGGGGATATAAAGTATAGCACAGGAAATCTAGTCAATAATATTGTAATAACTATGTATGGTGTTAGATGGGTACTAGATTTACTGGGGTGAACACTTTCTAAGTTTTATATAAATGTTTAATCACTATTTTGTATACCTGAAACTAATATAATACTGTAAGTCAACTATAATTGAAAAAATAAAAATTATTTTTAAAAATGGCATGCCAGTCATATGTAGTAATTTTTATTCATGTCAAATGGCAAAGGACTTATACTTAGATAAGGATGTCTACTTGTGCCTATTGGAAAATTAATTACTTCCATTTATAAACTAGCAAGGAAGTTCTTAAGAAAGATCAGAGATAAAAGATAGTATCTGCAAAACAAAAATAAAGACCACAATATCTACTATATCACACTATTTCTGAAAATAAGAGAGTTCATTTTTGGAGAAATAAGACTAAAACAAGAAAAAAACACGTGTCATTTAATAGGTGTAGTTTTTGAGACTACATAAAAATCAAATAATATGCTAAGTTTCTTCATACATAATACTAAGTCCTCATTGTAAGTATATATTGTAGAAGAGAAGACTTCATTAGGAAGCCTAAGTCCCTTAGTAGTGCATACCATTAACTTGAACAAAGGAACGTTTTCTTAGAAAAAGTATATTCTAAAATTAAAATTACTTTGATTTTTTTTATTGGTGATATTTAATTTATTTTTAATCTCAAATAACATTTAAGGAACATGAGATTTGATGTTTAGTGAATGGAAACTGCACTTAAAACATTTTTGAATCATTGTTATAGA
The DNA here is from genome assembly GCF_000151845.1 of Pteropus vampyrus. NCBI lineage: Eukaryota > Metazoa > Chordata > Mammalia > Chiroptera > Pteropodidae > Pteropus > Pteropus vampyrus. The sequence continues at coordinate 314,758 of NW_011888965.1, forward strand.
AGTTTTCAAGGATTGAATAGTAGAAATTACTGCAAAATATGGTGAAAGTTGTTAAAGTAAGCAGGCTTATAGATTTAATGCCCTTCTAGATAGTGATTTGATTATTACCAAAAGGCTTTCCTTCTCCAATGTGGTGAGGTAGAAATAGCTCTGTACTGAGAATTAGTAGATCTGATATCTAATCTTCGATTTGTCACTAACAAGTACTTAGACCACAGGCAAGTGATTTTTTGTCCCTGGCCTTCGTTTCCTCAATTTCGATATAGGGCATTTACATAAGAAGATTTGCAAGGTGCATTTCAGCTGTAATAATCTATATTTTTGTCATTAATCTTACTAAAGTTCCCATATTATTTGCTCCTTTGGGTTAAAAGACTGAGTACTGTATTAAAAGGCAAATATTATCTGAGAAGAGTTACACATTAAGCCATTATTAGCCATTAAAACCACAAATTGATTCTGTTTATTAGATTAGGTAACAGAGACTTGAAGGAATAGAATTAAAAAAGAGAAAGTTTGCTTGAAGAGTAAAGGGCAGAAAAACATTGGCAGGATATTCCAAGGAGTCAAGAGCTAGTATATATTTATTGGACACTAGCCTAGACAACTTCTATATCTGCCTAGGAGAGTTCTTAGTGACAAGCCCATGGGTATTATGAAATAATATTATGCACATACCCTAATTCTGGCCCCATTAAATATGAAAAAAAGACTGCTTTGGCATGTTGGGTCTCAAATATTTTTTTCTGTATCTGCTGTCCCAAAGAAAGCAAGTGTCCTGTCTTCATTTTGTAGTGGAGTAAAATGCCTAACTGAAAGAGAAAAATATTGGTGCCCAGCTCTATGACAAAGTGAACTCTAATAAGAATTCATTTTGTAACTCTGCCACGGGAAACAATTCCTGGGTGTGGCAGGAATATGCTTCTGTGGAATGGTATGTGGGTTTTCACCAACCCCAAATTACATCTATATTCAAGAATGAGAAGGGGAAGTATCACTTCTCTCCCTCTTGTTTAAGGAGACTTTCCAAAATACTCACACAAAACTTGTGCTTAAATATAATTGACCAGATGTTAGTCACTTAGCCATACTAAACTGCAAGAGATTCTGGGAAACAATATAGTTTATTTTGATTGCCAATGTGCCCTAATAAAATTTAAGATCTGCTTACTCTGGATAGAGAGAAAGATATACATTGGAGGCCAGTGGCAGTCTTGGCCACAAAATGCACTATCACAGAGGCTGAGGCCCCCATATACCTTACTACTTTTGATTAAGGATAGAAAATCTTCAGTTAAAATAAAAATTCAGTTCCAGAGAAGAAACCTTAAACTTTGCAACATGGGACTACCATAATTATCTAAATAAACAATAATAACTGACAAGAAACCCAGAAGAATATTAATATTACTGGAAGATAAAACTTCTAATACTAATAGCCATGATACAATAAAAATAGGAGCAATAATAAATGACATGTAAAAGTATACTTTTTGTCTTGGATTGTACATAATTATGCCTTTGAAGGACCAGAAAACATTCAAATTAGGGAATTACTGATTAGACATATCTTTCACTATAATGACCCTTATTGAATGGGTGTGTTAATATCTGTCAAAATTCAGGGAACAAGATGCTTTCTGAATAAGTAGTAACTGGGATAGAAAAACATTATTAACTAACCATCTTCTATGACTTTCTAGAACTTTCTCAACAGTGGCTATACTGTTAAGACCAAAACTATATTTCATTGAGGGGTGAAATATTTTTGCATCTTAATTAAAAAAAAAAAAACAGGGTTCACATGTTTTTTTTTAAACTATTAAAGATTTGTCAAAGAGAAATATCTCTCACCCATAAATGGTAGCTTATAAAGTAATCAAGGATATTTTATATTAAGTTGCTAATTTGTTTATCTACTCTACCAGCTTAGTGAGAAAAATGTACATAAATAATTTAGAGCAAAAGGTATATACTTAAAAAATAATAATAAGCATTGTAAGACCATAAAAATCACAGGCCACTTGAAAACAACTAAGAGGCCTACTGTTGTGCTACAAAGAGGTGTGATTCACTTCAAACAAAAGTTTCACAAACTCTGTGAGGCAGAGGATGAGTTGCAGCAGTGACAGGACTACACGACTGAAAATAGGTAATTACAACTGTACAACAAACCAAATGACAAATAGTGTTGGAGTACCAGAGTATTACAATTTATCCACACCGTGCCATTTCAGCAACACTAGACAAACATATCTTCCCTACTAGCCCAGACATGAAGCCTGAAATTCCCAGATCAATCAAATACCATATGAATTAACAAGGAGGGATAACATAATAACCTGTGATCAGCCATTAATGCCAAAACACAGATTTATTTATCATCCTAACACTCATCTAGCAGAATTTTGTGGAATTGCTACTGCATAGAAAAGGTTGATATTAAAAAGGTAGTTAGGAAAATTCTGAAACAAAGGAAGGCTAGCAGGAATCAGATCACAGGAACATTCTCTAGATAGCAGAAGATAAACTTTGGGAAGTTAACAGGATACATAGGATTAACAAGTAAATAAAATAAAACATGATATAAAAATTATGCTTCCTTTATGTTTGCACAATAAACATTGCAATCTATATATACAAAGTAGATTATAATATATCTTAATCAGGGATATGAAAAAATGCAAAATGTCTACTAATAAACCTATTAATCTACACTAATCATGGAATCAAATTGAATTATTACAATTGGGTTAGCAGGCACTGCTAATCCAAAAATAATCTCTGACCTTCTGAAGTTCACGAAGTAAATTATCTAGGCATTAGTAGATACTTATAGATAAAAATTTCCATGAAGCTGAGAAATAGCATTACCATTAAATTATGGCTGCATCAATTCCATATTTAAGTCATCTTCAAATTTTAATTACACTTTTAATTCTGGGAGAGATTATAAAGTCACTGGAGAGCTCCAAGAAAAACTCAAGTCCTAAAAGCAATATTGATTATAGTGACTCCGCCCCCATTGTAGTGAATGCCATTTGACACAACATATAATAGTTGAATCACTATAGAGAAATTCTTCATTTCTCAAAGCGTGTTCCTTTGTTGTCAGTAAGTTATCTTTCATTTGCTAGTGAGCCTTTTATTCGGCAAGCATGTCTTTGCTTATATAGCTTTGGCTATACTGTCAGGATTCTGCAAACAACAAATTATAATAACTTAAACAGTTATCCATGAGTTAACATACTTAACCCAAGAGTGTTCCAGAAGAAGGGCAGGAATAGCTAACATATTAGTCAGTAATACAGAGACCAGATGGAAGGATGAGTTTTAAAATATTTGAAACAAAGAATACAGGGATGGTCAAAGAAACTCAAATTCCTGAAATTCAGTTTTCTGGGGCAGGAGCCAATGAAGAAAAACAGAATTTTATATATGCAGATATTTAATTAAGGTCCAAGTAATAATGTGCACTAAGTGCTATTCCATTTTCCTTTATCTTAGGAACCCAGAGAGCTAAGGGATCAGTGAAGCATGTGGTTGATAGCCCTTGACTTAATAGCTTACCATGAGAAAACCCAAAATTCACATCCAATAGCTATATATTCAGCCATTTTTATTAAAATGCGTTACACTTTCATTTTAGAAAAAATTTAATATAAAAGTATGAAACAAAAGCGTTCAATCCCACTGATAACCACTGTTCACAAAATGTTAGTGAATTCTTCATAGAGTTTATTCTCCTCTCTCTTCTCTCTCTCTCTCTCTCTCTCTCTCTCTCTCACACACACACACACACACACAGAGTTATTCTTTATACACAGTTTTGAATTCTATTCACACTTAGCATTATAAGCTTGGTATTTTTCCATATATTAAGAATTCTGTAAAATAATTTTATATTTCTTATATTGAAGTATAATTTACATAGAATGAAATACACATATTTTAAGGGTACAGTTCAACACCCTATCAAGATATAGAATATTTCCATCAACTCAAAGACTTCTATACCCCTCTGGTTCCTGTGGTGGTTTCCACTCATGAATCTCTGCTCTAGTAAGCTATGTCCCTGTATTCACCTGTGTCTCCAATCTTGAGACAAAGGTGTTCCCTGTGTCCTCCCTTCTCTTATGGCTCCAAGAGGAGTTGATTTTCCAGTCTTTCCAGCTTTTTACTTATTGTTTTGATGTAGTGGTGAATTCCAAACTCCTTACATGTGAAAGCAGAAACCAGAAGTCTAGGTTGCCATTTCTCTTGGTTGATTGTTTCCTTTGCGGTGCAGAAGCTTTTTAGCATAATGTAGTCTAATAAACAATATATAATAAATAAAACAAATATACATAATCTATTTATAATGTAAGAAATGTTTATCTGTATTTGTTTTTCCATAGCATACATCTTTATCATAGATTGTTCAGATAAACTATGCAAACTAATTTTCTCTGTGAGGACTATAGTGAGATGTATTGGGTCATGTTTATTCATGGATACCTGAATTTTACTCTAATCTTGTCATTAATTACTTTTGAGTCAAGAACACTCTAAATTGGGGAAGACTCTGAATTGGTTAATATATTCCGAAATTCATGTGATTCCAAAATATTTTTTTTACCAATATAATTTAGTTGACTGGTTTTGTTATTGGAGACTTGCTACTAAGACTATGATAAGTTATTCAAGTTAAAAATGTTTATAAAAACTTTTTTTCAAATGATTTTCCATACCTTTTACATAAAATGTAAGAAGAGTGATTTCTGGATAAACTCAGTAGAATGAAGCCTAAACTTTTAAAAAATTAGTTAATTTATTTTTTAATTGAAGAAATTATTTAAATTTTTCCACCCTCTACCTCCTTTCTCACCCCTTCCCCATCCCCTCTGGTAACCATTAGTCTTTTGTCTATGCCCATGAGTCTCTGTTTGTTTGTCCTGTTCATTTGTTGCTTTTATGAAGCCTAAACTTTTAAATATAAAATAGTAGCACCTCCATTATTGTCTCTACCATACTTTTCAACTTTACTCTCCCACCCTCAAATCTGACAATATATTCTCCTAACCCAATAAGACTGAACTGCATGCAGTTCTCTTATACACATACATACCATGTTTTCTTCTGATCTTTATGCCTTTGGCCCTTATTTCACCTGATCAATTTCCACTTTGTTTACTCTAACTTGTTCATTGCCTTCCACCATATATATTATCTCCAGGATTATTTGCCTGGCAGCCCATCTCACCCAAAGCTAAGTAATGTAACTTTCTCCTGTACTCCCATATATGCCACTGCATATCCCTCTCACTGCAATATAGCACAGAAAAAAATGACCTTTTTATATATGTGTCTCCCTTTCCTTTCTAAGCCATAAGACCTTTGAGGTTTCTTATTTGTGTTTGTATCCCAGTACCTCATTCCATTCTTGGTACATACAAGATATTCAATATTTGATGACTAAATAGACAGATGGATGGATGTATAGATAGGCAGATAGATACATGAATTTATGATAGTTACTTTAAATGTGACATTACACAAACAAATAATCAATTTAATATCTCTGGACTAATGTATCTTAACCTACAAAACACGGAAGACTAAATTCTCTCTGTGTTTCTTTCCAAATAATTTTTTCTCCATTTTTACTCTTATAACTTTTGATCTCTATTGTGTCATTTATTAGAATTCCTAATTATTTATTAAGTTTAATCTTAATAGTAGAAAATACTTGAGGAACAGACAATAGTGGTGTTTCATTATTGAAACTGATGAAATGCAAAGAAATGTTAAGGGCTTGAGAAAGCCTTTTTTGTACCCCATTTTTTCTTACATATCATGAGCACTACAGAATAATGAAATAAATATTCATTGATTTAGTCCCTTATCCTACATAGGCAAACTTACATGTAAAATCCTACATAGCATGATTTGAGGACCATCAAAATATCCATTGAGTCCAAAAATTTTGCTGAAATTGAATTTTTTAACTTATACAAAACCAGTTCCACAGTAAGGCAGGAGAGAGAGAGAGAGAGAGAGAGAGAGAGAGAGAGAGAGAGAGAGAGAGAGAGAGAGAGAGAGAACAGGTAGTATAGGTGTATAGGTAATTTTGCCTGCAACTACAGTCATTGAGAATTAGACCAAGAGTGAACTATTTTCATCCTTCAGTCAGTGGCTTTGTATGCCTTTCAGATTCTAAGTTTCTTGACATCTTAAATGCAAATCTATATGTTCAGAGATATAATATTTTATAGTCCATGGTCCTTGGCAACAAGCCAATGACTTCATCTGCTTAAACAAGAAAAATGTGATCTGTTCTAATGCTGGCAAAGAAACTGGTTGTATAGGACTTATTAACATTCTATTTATTATTTTTCAACATGATGCCTTCCTATGATATTTCAAGAGTAATTTTGACCATAGACTCCTTTCACTTTACATGCTGATTTTATAATCCATCCCTAGGTGAGATATATTTCCATCATGTCTCTTGTTTACCTGTCAAAATTCATAAAATCAACTCAGCATTACTCCATAAGGGATGATAGTTCTATTTGCATATAGTTTCCTCTATGTATCCTAGAGATTTGATTCCAGGACTTCTGCAAATACTGAAATTTGTGGATGCTCAAGACCCTTATATAAAATGCCATAGTATTTGCATATAACCTACATCCTCTCATATATTTTAAAGCATCTTTTATGATTATTTATAATACTTAATACAATGTAAATGCTATGTAAATAGTTGTTATATGATATTGCTTTGAGAATAATGACAAGAAAAAAAATCTGTACTTCATCGGTACAGACATGACCATCATAGGCCTAATTACATAATACATGTCAACAACAACGTCAACATTTTTTTCCAAATATTTTTGATCCTCAGTTGTGAAATCCACAAACTTGGAGGGCCAATAGCATACTGTATAAGAGCCATGAGGAATGTAGAAGAATTTCAGAATTGTAACGTGTTATTGAAGAGCTATTGAGGCAGCTAAAAATGTACACCAGGGTTGCTATTAGCTGAAATAGTGCTTCTGTGTGAATGAAAAACTAAAAAGTTCCTTTTCTTCAGGAAACACTATTCCTATCTCTCAGGAAAAAAAAAAAATGAATAGTATTCAGATTTCTTTAGATTAAGACACTTTAGTACTATCTTTCAGAAAGTTGTAGAAAATGTACAAATTTATGATGTATACTATGTTATTGATATCCCCTTTATATGCTGTGCCTTTGTGAAGTGCACAATCTACACAGCCGTGCACAGCAGCACTGGTCTGGAGATCTAAGAAGGAATCATCAAAAGGTATGGTAAATATGGTAGAAAGTGGGTGAAACTGACTGCACAAGGGTCTGAGGGAACTTTCTAGGGTAATAGAAATGTTCTGCATTTTGACTGAAATGGAATTAAATGAGTATATATACTTGGCAAAACTTTTTTTAAAAAGAAATCGAGAATAGAGAAATAGAAATGGAGAATAAACAAAATAGAAATGGAGAATAAACAAAATAGAATGGAAGAGAGCAAACACAAACTTGTCAACCTTATCAATTACTCAAAACCTTTCACTGGTCCATTATACAGAATCATACATCCTGCTACCCAAAAGATCAGTTGCTAGAACAAGATTCTACATTTTCAGTCCTGTTATACCTACTGATGAGAAATAGCGTGTTAGAACAGTTATCAAAGATTACATAAAAATTCAAAATGTTGCTTCTAATTTCACTATACATTATTAATAAATTATTTGGTGTCTCTTACCGAATCCATTTCGTATAACTAAAATGCAACTAAATTGCCTTTCCAGGAAAATATTTGATATCTCATACAAATTAAGATTGTCTTGACCAGTGGTAACCTAAAGTAGTTTAAAGTATTTTAAATGTATATTTCCCAGACACCAGAATTCATAATTTCATTTATCATTTATTAATTAAAAAAAAACGGAAAATGACCTTTCACGGACAGATGATTTGAAATACTTGGTCACACTCATACACCACTACACACACAAATACAAACATAAACATGCACACACACACCACAAAACTACTGGTTTATAGCAATTTTTTTCAATTCCTTTAATACCTGCAGAATTTTAGAAGTGATGCATTGGCTGGGGCTGAGCTAAAGTCACAAGAGAAAATTCAGCAACTGTGTTACAGCTGTATTTTTGTATTTATGGAAACTCTTCTTTGTTCTCAGATAAACATCTTTGTGGTCTAGCTACAGGGTTTTCAGACCCTATGATATTTTATTTGGCTGCTTTAACATTATGAAGCATTATACTTTCATGGGATAAAGGTGCAAAAAAAAAGAGATGTTATTCTTCACATGATGAGGCTGAAACCACATCTATAAGCATTTTAAAATACTTTTCCAAGAGTGGTGATGATTTATACTGAAATAGTTACATTACTCTCATCCAAGGCACATTCCCATAAGACACTAGCCTCACACGATGTAGTGCTTTCTAGGGTTAATGTTCTACATGCAGTAGGGTAATATGATTGTGAAGATAGTCTGGTAATAATACTCCACAACATTACTGAGATAATTAGATGAGATAATCCATTTGAAATGCTTGGCACACAATAAGCACTTAATAAATAAGAGCTATTACTACTACTGCTGTTTTAGGAGAATCTAGCTTGTGATATTGGCCTAATTAGCATTAAAATATATAGCATTGTAATAGCTATAATAGCATAGATATATCACTGATTAGAAATGAGGACAAAAATGAACCTCTTTAATGCAGTATAGCTTTGTTCCCTTAAAGCTGGCCTTAGAAGGACCCTAATAGGCCTTCTTTTAAAGAAGAGGGCAAAAATAATAATAATGATAATAACAACAACAATAATAATAATAATAATAATAAAGTGGAGAAGTTAATAGAAATTACTCAACTAGAGGCAGCCTCCTCATTGTCATTGTACTTTATCCTCTGGAATTAGCTCCCTTTTTCACTTTTATCTCCATTTGTTGAATTTCATTATCAATTTTTTATAGGAAAATTATAAGTATGAGTGGATATGTAAAAAGAGAAGTTTTGAAACAAGTTATCTACTGATAAAGAGCAGCCTGAGGTCATTCCTCAAAGACATAAAAGAGGAGATCATATATTAGATCATCCAACATAATGATAAATCAAATTATCCCTCCCTTCCAAGGCTGACATTTTCTTATTATAAACTTCATCAGTGCCTTCCATAGGCCAGAGTAATAAATTTTAATGGGAACAAACTCAACTTACAGGTGCCCTGATTGTTGGTTCCCCTATTCACTTAAAAGCTGTCACCTCTTTAGTGGGGGGAAAATGAATTCACAGATTCGCGGATAAATGCAAAAGCCTCCCTGAATTTTAGCTCTTTCTAATTAGATACTTCTTTCTCTTCTTTCTACTAGGATTTAAAGCATTTTGGCAATAACTTTAGAATCACCAAAGCATTTTGGCAATACTTTAGAATCACCAAGATGCAGAGTGGATCAGCCTCCTTGTTAGAGCTAAGCCTTAAAAAAGATAATGATTTATTTCCAATAAAGAGAATCTTTCTGGTAGGCTCGGTCTAAGAGAAAAGTGGATTATCTTTTTGATCCAGGAGAATTTCCTAATGGTTAATAATAAGTCAATGTCAATGAGTCTTGTCCTCTTGCTACTTTATAGGAAATAAACAAAATATTAAACTGAAATTAATTCCTATTCATTCAACAAACAACTAGTGATCACCTACTATATCCTAAACATAAGGTAGAGGGTAACAGTTAGTTAATGCAATAGTTAGTGAAACAAATAGCAATGTGAGAAAAAAAGGGAAAGATTAATGAAATTTATTCCAAATGAGGGAGAACAGAAAGGCCTTTTAGAGTTAGTGAACTTAAGTAATGACTTGTCATTTTACCTTTAAATTTTTTTTTCTGTATCTATGGAGTACCAGGTATTATTCTAGTTGCTCCCAAATGCACATCACCCAGAGCTACCTCTTACCAATAAACAGTACTGAATTTAGTCTCATCTTACACCTGACACTCCAAATAATATCTTAAACAATAATGTTGATGTAAAGGCTTATCTAAAGATAGAAAATATATCTGACTTTGGGGCACACACTACCAGTGTTTGGAACAGATAAACAGTTCTGAGTGTTCAAAATAACTAACTCATTCAGATGGAGTTGACATCTTCCAAGAGGAATACATGCCTAAAGTTGAAAGATAAAATGATCTTAACCTAAAAAATGACTTAGCTTTAGGGAAATTCAGTAGATAATGTACAGAAGAGAGAATAAGATATGATAAAGGCTGTATATGCCATATAGAGAAGAAAGATAAGTTAAAGATGCCCTAGCTCTAACCTACATTTACAGTATTATTTCCCACTACATATATCACTAACATACTTTATACTCAAATAATATTAGACTGAGAAGAGCAGATTATCCTTCTTAATGTGGATGGACATTATTCAATCAGCAGGAGGCCTGAAGAGCAAAAAACTGAGGTAACTTGAGGAAGAGGAAATTTTGCTTCCATAGTATCTTTGACTTGAGCTGCAGCATCAACTTATTGTTATTCTTGCCCATCTTTCTCAGAATTTTCTTTTGAATATATAGAATAATTAGCCTTCAACTTTAAGAAGTTCCTGATTTTCAAAACCAATTTCTCTTGCATTAGCCAGTTGCTAGTAGCAGAACTTTTACCATTAAGAAATTAATTTCTTATGTAATATTTTTTTACATATGAGATACAAGCATCCAAATGTATAATAAAGTTGTACCACTATTGAAGTCTTTTCAGTGGTACAATTTGGTGAGACTAGTTTCCTGAGAAACTGAAATACAATCCAAGAGAGTAATACTAATGGTAAAAGTTCTGCTACATTATTACTGTTGTATGGGACCAAGAATAATATTAATCATCTGAAAAGTATGTTGATGTAAATTCAGGCATCTGATTTAAAATAATTAAAATATGATATTTTAAAAAAATAAAATAAGCATTTAAGTACTTGGAAATATTAAGACTTTAGTATTCGATTTTTATAAAAATAAATTTTTATACTTCCGTCTTTAACTTAGGATGCAGAAAGCTGTGAAGAGCACTACCTCTACAATTGCAAAAAAAAATGTCAGGTAATCTGCAAATTTATAAAAATATTTTAACCCATCAGAGTTATAAGACCACAAGATGACACAAAAACTTAGGAAAAAGAGATGCCTTCAAGAAAAGATAATATATAAGCACTTGTTTACCTGGAGGAGATGTCACTGACCACTACACTAGATGGTGAGAAGAATTTGCCTACAATTTTAAATGAATACCGAAAGTCTAAGTAAGAAATATCTTGAGCATATAATCTGGGAAATTCAGAAACAACCTGAATTTGCACTCACTTGTAAATTCTTAGCCATGGATCTCATTGAGTTCTTGTCAGAAAAACCGAGGTCAGGGCAAGAATCTTGAGAAAGTTAAGGGTCTCTGATGGTGCAGATCTATGAGGTAGAAACATCAGCCTCTGTGGGAAAGGCATGACATTCAACCTGTGTCATTTTTTCCTATCTTCCCTATGAAATAAAAGTCTTAAGTCACTAGGGAAAAGGCTGTAAATCTCGTTGCACTAAGGATATTTGGTGACAACACATTGCTGCAGGGTGAAGGGAACATAAAAATAAAACCGTACCTTATAGAGAGACAGAAATGTATCCTGGCCCCAAACTATTAAATGTCTGCTACACGTAGGGGCAAAGCAAGATCACAGAGAAGGCACTAACTCCTGAAACTCAAGGACATAGGGCCTGCTTAAAAAGAAGATAAATGTGAATTAGAGAGTTCAGGACAATATACTACCACCAGGCCTATAAGTGTCAAGTTACAATTGATAGCAACATACATCTGGAAAATGGGCAAATGTGTGAAGATATACCCTCCCTGACATATAGACACAAATAGAAGAAATAAGCTGATCATGAGTACACAATTAAAAATTGCAAACCAGCACCCACCTTAGTACAAGGTAATAATAGAGGAATTTAAACTCTATGGTATGAGAGGCTAACTTAGCAACCCCAAAATTCAAACAAAGTGCGGTAAGCAGAATTTAAAGGTGTCCCTCCCAGATTCTCACACCTTGTTTGTTTAGTCAAATCCTCTTCTAGGTACTGCTGTGAAGGGACTATGCAGAAAACATTAATATTATAGACTTTGAAACTGGGAGATTATCCTGGCTAACCCAGGTGTACCCAATATAATCACTTGATTCTTTTAAAGCGCATAAATTTATTTGGCTGGAGACAGAGAGGTGCAGCAGAGTAGGTAAGCAGGGGAAATGAGGCAGGAAGAGAGTTAAGAAAATCTAAAGAGTAGGAAGTGCTTGATCTACCATTGATGGCTTTGAAGATGGAGTAACAGAACCATGAGAATGATCTGTGACCAAGAGCCATCAAGGAAACAGAACTCTAATCCTATCAACATGTGGAAATAAATTCTTCCAGCAATCTGAATGAACTGAGAAGTAAAATCTATGTTAGGGCCTCCAGCTGAGAGTTAAGACTAGCTAACTTATTGATTTCAGCCTCATGAGAGCTTCAGTGGAGAACCCAGTCAAGTTCACTGAACTTCTGACCTACAACAGAATAAGATAATAAGTAGATATTTTTATCTTGTGATTGTAGAAACTTTTTATAACAGCAATGGATAACTAATAACATGCAACTCAGCTGCTGACTGTATTGACTTAGATTCCTCATGAAAAGCCTAGAAGAAAAGGTCTATACATTACCAACCATAAAATCTATTTACCTCAATCTCCACAGTGCTATGTTAAGTGTATAACATCCAACTAAAATGTTGAAAGGTGTAAAAGGAAAAAAAATAATAAAACAAACAAACAAAAAATGTTAGAAGACAGAGATAAATATATATGACTCAGATGTTGGAACTATTGGGCAGGAAATTTTAAATAAACATGATTAATATGTTAAAGGCCTTAATAGAAAATATAGACACCATAAATGAACAGATAGGTAATTTTAGCAGCAATAAGGATGGTATAAGAAATAAACTAAAACAAAGTTCCAGTCAAGGTGGCAGAATAAGGAAATGCTGTGCTTGCCTCCTTCCATGGTGCATTAAAATTACAACTAAATTATGGAACAATCAACCTGAAGAACCATCTGAGGACTAGCTGAACATAACTCTTATTAAAAAATATGAAGAAGAAGCCACATTGAAACTGGTAGGAGAGACAAAGACCCACATGCGGTGGTTGAGCATTGAGAGGGATATCTCGGGTACGGAGGTGCCCCAGAGGAGTGAGGGGCCACAGGCCCATACTAGGGCTCCCCAGGACAGGTTTCCAGTGCCGGGAAGAGGTGTCTTCACAAAGTTGGGTTTCCAACCATTGAGTGAGACGGAAGGCAGCTGGAAACCCAAAGACCACCTTAAAAGACTTACACACAGACTCATTCACTCACCAGGCATCGCCCTTGGCTCCAGTGGAGGCACAGCAGCTTGGGAGGTGCCAGAGACATACAGAGGAAGACTGAGTTGTGTGGTTTTAGGGTGAGGGCAGGAGGGATAGTTACCATTGTCCCTGTGTTGACTCCTCCTCCTATGCAGCCTACAGGCAGGCACCATCTTTCCCCCTACACAAATATGAATTTGCATGGACCTGGTGAACTTTGTTCACTCTACCCTGGGACCCCACCCTACCCAATTCACAAATTGCTGGAGGTATATTCGTGACTGGGCAACCAGCCCCACCATGCTCTCTCGGCAAGAGATCTTTCAGCAGAAATCAGTAGGCCTAGGCTCATGAATCTTGGAAGACACTTCCTTGGCAAGCAATGAGCCCTAGCCCAAACTATAGTATTGGTGGTCTGCAGGACTGAGGCAGGCAGCGGGTAGCTCAGCACTGTCACCAGATCTTAATCTGCAATAATGTGGTAAACATCATTCACTCCTCTCTAGTGTCTTCCTAGGACCACACCTCACCCAACTCAGTACCGCCTGAGACCTTTTCAGCTGCTGAGCAAACATTGACTGACTTAATGGGAGAGATCAACAGTAATACAGTCATAGTAGGGGACTTTAACACCCCTTTGACACCAATAAACAGATTTTTCATACAGAAAATCAATAAACAAAATCAGAAATAAAAAAGGAGAAGTGACAACTGACTTCACAGAAATACAAAGGATTATAGGAAAATACTATAAACAATTATATGCCAACAAATTGGACAATCTGGAAGAAATAGATACATTCCTCGAAACACACAACCTTCTAAGACTGAGTCAAGAAGAAACTGAAACTCTGAACAGACCAATTGCCACTAACAAAATTTAATCAATAATAAAAAAAAAAACTCCCAAAAAACAAAGTCCTGGATGGCTTCACAGGTGAATTTTACCAAACTTTCAAAAAAGAATTAACACTATCTTTGTCAAACTATTCCAAAAAATTAAAGAGGAGTGAAGGCTCCTAAACTCATTTTACAAGTTCAATATTACCCTGATTCCAAACTCAGACAAAGACATTACATTACAAAAAAGGAAAACTATAGATTGATATCCCTGATGAACATAGATGCAGAAATCCTCAACAAAATATTAGCAAAGCTAATTCAGTAAGAAATTAAAATGATTGTATATCATAATCAAGTGGAATTTATTCCTGAGATGCAAGGTTGGTTCAATTTCTGCAAATCAATTAATGTGATACATTATGTTAACAAATTGAAATATAAAAATCATATGATTTTATCAATAGATAGACAGAAAGCATTTGACAAAATTTGTCATTCATTTATGCTTAAGTTTTCTGTAAAGTGGAAATAGAAGGAATATACTTCAACGTAATAAAGGACACATACGAAAAACCCAGAGCCAACATCATACACAAAAGGAAAAAGCTAAAATCACTTTCCTTAACATCAGGAACAAGATAAGAATTTCTACTTTCACCACTATTATTCAACATAGTACTGGAAGTCCTATCCACAGCAATTAGACAAGAAAAAGAAAGTAAAGTCATCCAAATTGGAAAAGAAGTAAAACGGTCATTATTTACAGATGACATGATTCTATATATAGAGAGAATCCTAAGATTTCACCAAAAAACAATGAGAACTGATAAATAAATTCCATTGAGTAGCAAGAAACAAAATTAATATTTAGAAATCTTTGCATTTTTATGCAACAATAATAAACTATCAGAAAGAAATTAAGAAAACAATCTCATTTAGAGCTACATCAAAAAAATATATATATATGTAGGAATAAATTTAACCAAGAAGATAAAAGACCTGTACTTGGAAAATTATTAGTCATTGAAAAAAACAATTTGAAGATACAAATAAATGAAAACATACATCATGCTCATGGATAGGAAGAATTAACATCTTTAAAATATCCATACTACCCAAAGCAGTCTATGGATTCAATGCAATCACTATCAAAATACCAATGGCATTTTTCACAGAACCAGAGTAATAAAAAATTTATATGGAGCAATAAAAGATCCTGAATAGCCGTAACAATCTAGAGGAAGAAGAACAAAGTTGGAGGTATCACACAACCTGATATCAACTGATACTACAAGTCTATGGCAATTGAAATATCATGGTACTGGCATAAAAACAGATACATAGATCAATGAAATAGAATAGAGAGCCTAGAAATAAACCTACACTGATATGGTTAATTAATCTGTGACAAAGGAAGCAAAAATACACAATGAGGTAAAGACAGCTTATTCAATAAATGATGTTGAAAAACTGGACAGATACATGCAAAAAATGAAATTGGACTCTTTATTACACCATATACAAAAATCAAGTCAAAATGGATTAAAGACTGAAATGTAAGTCCTGAGACCATAAAATTCCTAGAAGAGAACATAAGCAGTAAACTCTCTACATTGCTCTGAGTAATTTTTTTTTTTCAGATATATCTTCTTAGGCACAGGAAACAAAAGAATAAACAAACTACATCGAAATAAAAAGTTTTTACACATCAAAGAAAACCATATACAATATGAAAGGACAACTTATACAATGAGAGAAGATATTTTCCTATGATACATCTGATAAGGAATTAATATCCAAAATTATAAAGAACTCATGAACACCAAAAGTACATACAATCTAATTTAAAAATGGACAGAGAACCTGAATAAATATTTCTCCAAAGAGGAAAAACAAATGGCCAATAGACATATAAAAGGATGCTCAACATCACTAATTATCAGAGAAATGCCAATTAAAACCACAATTAGATATCACCTCACACGTGTCAGAATAGCTGTCATCAATAAATCAAAAACAAGTTTGGCAAGGATGTGGAGAAAGGGAATCTTCTAGCAATGTTGGTGGGATTGTAAATTGGTGCAGCCACTATGGAAAACAATGTGGAGGTTTCTCAAATAATTAAAAATAGAATTACCTTATGACCCAGCAATTCCATTTCTGGATATTTACCCAAAGAAAACCTAAACACTAATTTGAAACAATATATGCACCCCTATGTTCACTGCAGCACTATTTTCAATAACCAAGATAAGGAAGCAACCTAAGTGCCCATCAATAGATGATTGGATAAAGAAGAGGTAGTAGATATATACAATGAAATATTACTCAGCCATAAGAAGAGGTGAGATACTGCCATTTGAGACTTCCTGGATGGACCTTGAGATAATCACGCTAAGTGAAATAAGCCAGACAGAAAAAGTTGAAAATCACATGATATCACTTATATGTGGGATATAAACTTAAAAGCAACAAATGAACAGGATAAACAGAGACTCAGGGACATGGACAATGGACTAGTGGTTATCAAAGGGTAGGGGGTGGGGGAGGAGGGAAGAGGTAGATAGGGTAAAAGGGGTCAAATGTAGGGGGTAGGGGGAAGGATGAAGTGGGTAAAAAGGATCAAATATATGGTAGCTGAAGGAAACTGGACTCTGGGTGGTAATCAAACACTAGAATATATAAATGTCAAATTATAACGTATATCTGAAAATTATATAATTGCATTAACCAATGTTACCCCAATAAACTTAAAAAAAGAGAGAGAGAGAGAATACAATCCTCCTTACAATTGCATCAAAAAATACAATAAAATACCTAGGAATAAATTTAACCAGGAAGGTAAAAGATCTACACTGCGAAAATTATGACTTTAAAGAATGAAATTGAAGAAAATAGAAATAAATGGAAGTATATACTGTGATCCCATATAGAAAGAATTAACATTGTTAAAATATCCATATAACCCAAAGCAATCTATATATTCAATGCAAATACTATCAAAATATCAATGGAATTTTTCACAAAATTAGAATAAATAATCCAAAAATTTAAATGGAACACAAAAGACCCTGAATAACCACAGCAATCTTGAGAAAGAGTAAGTTGGAGGTATCACACTACCTGATATCAAACTATACTACAAGACTTTAGCAATCAGAACAGCATGGTACTGTCATAAAAACAGACACATAGATGAATGGAACAGAATAGAGAGCCCTGACATGAACCCATGACTATATTGTCAATTAATCTATTACATAGGAGGCAAGAATAAACAATGAGTTAAAAACAGTCTATTCAATAAATGGCATTTGGAAATCTGAACATATACATGCAGAAAAATGAAAGTAGACCAACATATTGTTACATCATATACAAGAACAAACTCAAAATGGATTAAAGACTTAAATGTAAGGCCTGAAACCATAAAACTTCTAGAAGAAAATACAGGCAATAAATTCTCTGATATTGCTTAGGAAAAATAAATAAATGGTATTTCATTAAATTAAAAATTTTTTGCACAGCAAAGGAAACCATCAACAAAGTGAATAGACAACCTATTGAATGGAAGAAGATATTTGCCTATGATACATCTGATAATGGGTTAATATCTAAAACTTATAAAGAACTTATACAACTCAACACCAAAAAAAAAAAAAAAAGATTCGATTAAAAAATGGGTAGAAACCTGAATAGATATTTCTCCAAATAGGAAATATGGATGGCTGACAGACATATGGAAAGATGCTCAACATCACTAATCATCAGATAAATGCAAATTACACCCACAGTGAGATATCATCTCACACCTGGTAGAATGACTATCGTCAATAAATCAAAAAAACAAGTGTTGGCATAGGTGTAGAGAGCCTTCATGCACTGTTGCTGGGACTGTAAATTGATACAGGCACTATGGAAAACATTATGGAGGTTTTTCAAATAATTAAAAATAGAACCATCTTATGACCCAGCAATTCCACTTCTGGGCGTTTACCTGAAGAAAGCCAAAACACTAATTCAAAAATATTTACACACCTTTATGTTCACTGCAACATTATTTACAATAGCTAAGATATGGAAGCAACCTTAGTGCCATTAATAGACAATTGGATTAAAAAAAAAGTGGTATGTATATACAATGGATTATTACTTGGCCATAAAAAGAACGAAATCTTACCATATGTGACAATGTGGATTTACTTAGAGGGTATTATTCTAAGTAAAATAACTCAGACAGAGAAAGACAAATGTCATATGATTTCATATATATGTGAAATCTAACAAAAATAATTTAACAATTAAAAGAAAAACAGACTACAGAAACAGAGAAAAAAACAGATGATTGCTAGATGGAATGGGTTTGGGGGTCTGGGTGAAAAAGGTGAAGGGATTAAGAAGTACAAATTGATAGTTACAAAATAATCACAGGTATGCAAAGTACAGCATAATGCATATAGTCAATAATATGGTAATAACTATGTAAAATACTAAGTGGATACTAGACTAAACAGAGGGACTGCTTCATAATTTATATAAATGTCTAGTTACTATGCTGTACACCTGAAACTAATATAAAATAGTATTGAATGTCAACTGTAATTGACAAATAAAAAATAAAAATAAGAAGGGAGAAATTGGGGTTACTAGTTCACATAACTGAAAATTCAAGTATAAGTGCATCCAGGTAGTAAAATGATGTCTTCTGGAACTGTATTTCAGTTCTGCTGTGTTCAAAGTTAGCTTCATTTTCAACCAAACATAATCCAATTGGTGGAAAAGTAGAATAGCATCTCCAGATTTGTTATAACAGCTTGACAATACAAGCTCCAAAACACTGTGTTTTTTTTGTTGTTGTTGTTGTTTTTGTTTTTTTGTTTCCCAATAATTCTAGTAAAGGGATTTCTATCTCTGTGAATTTGACTATTCTAGATATCTCATATAAGTGGAATCATACAATATTTGTCCTGTTGACTCAGCATAATGTTTGCAAGTTTCATCCATGTTGCGCTGTGTTCTGGAATTTCATTCCTTTGTAAGACTAAATAATATTGTACTGTTTGTATATATCACAAATTGTTTATCCGGTCATCCATCCAATGGAATTTGAATTGTTTCTCCTTTTGCTATTGTGAGCAATACTGTTATAAACATTGGTGTACATATATCTGTTCAAGACCCTGCTTTCAGTTATTTTATATCTAACTCTATAATTGCTGGGTGGTGGGACTGTCTTTAAATTTTGAGAAACCACCAGACTGTTTTCCATAGAGGCCGCACCATTTTTTATTTCCATCAGCAAAGCATAAGGGTTCCAATTTGCATCCTCCCTAACATTTTTTTATTTCTGAGTTTTGTTTTGTTTTGAATAATAGACATCCTAAGGAGTGTAAAGTGGCATCTCAATATGATTTTAATTTATATTTCTCTAATGATAAGTGATGATAAGAATTTTTTTCATGGGTTTGTTGAATATTTGTATATCTTTCTTGGAATAATGTCTATTTAAGTCTGCTGACCATGTTTACTTTTTATATTTATTTATTTATTTACTATTTATTTATTTTTAATTTCAGCTTTATTAAATTATAATTGATAAATACAATTGTAAGATTTAAAAAAATTATTTATATTTCTTATTGTTTCAATAAGAACATGTATGAAATCTATAAATAATTAACGTACTATCTTATCAAAAAGTTATAATAACAATCTAGTTGAGAACATTAAATCTGATCATATCATATTTAATGCAAGATGGCTCTGCTTACCATTTCTTTTAGTCCTTCAATTGCTTTCTTTTTTCTCCCACCTTTATTGAAGTATAATAAACAATTAGTTGCTCATGTTTACATTGTACAATTCAATGAATTTTTTCAATTATAGTTGGCATACAATAATATATTAGTTTCAGTTGTACAGATATTGATTAGAGATCTATATAACTCATGAAGTGGTCAGTCCACTAAATCAGATACCCCTCTTCCCTTACTTATTTTTTACAACATTATTAACTATTTTCCTTATGCTACACTTTATATTTCCATGACTATTTTATATCTATCCATTTGTACTTCTAAATCCCTTTGCCCTTTTTCACCATTTCCCCCTAACTCCCTCCTATCTAGTAACACTCAAAATGCTCTCTGTATCTATGAGTTTGTTTCCGTTTTTTTTTTTCCTTTATTTTGTTCTTTAGATTCCACATGTACATGAAATCATGTGGTATTTGTCTTTCTCTATCTGACTTAGTTCATTCAGCACAATATCCTCTAGGTTGTCAAGGCAATATCTTTTTCCAGCCCCTTCCTTTTAGTTTGTGTGTGTGTGTTTAACTCTGAAGTGAGTCTCTTGTAGACAGCATACATGAGGATCTTGTTTTCTTATCCATTCTGTTTCCCTATCTTTTGGTTGGAGTACTTAATTCTTTTCTATTTGAGATACCTGTTGATAAATATGTAATTACTATTTTTATTTGTGTTTATGATACATGTTTCTTATTCTTAAACAAGTTGCTCCAACAATTCCTGTAATACAGGCTTGGTATTGATGAATTCCTTTAGCTTATTTTTGTCTGGGAACCTCTTTATCTGTCCTTCAACTCCAAATTATAGCTATGCTGATAAAATATGCTTGGTTGTAGATTCTGGGTTGTCAACACTGAATATTTTGTGCCGAGTCCTTTTGTCTTGCAAAGTTTCTTTTGAGAAATCGGCTGCCAGTCTTATGGGAGCTCCCTTGTAAGTAGCAAATTGCTTTTCTCTTTCTGTGTTTAAGATTATCTCTCTGTATTTAACCTTTGGCATTTTAATTATGATGTGTCTTGGTGTGGGCCTCTTTGAGTTCATTTTTGTAAGTAATCTCTGAACTTCCTGGGATTGTATGTCTATTTCCCACCCCTTCTTTGAGATCATTTTTGTAAGTAATCTCTGAACTTCCTGGGATTGTATGTCTATTTCCCACCCCTATGACACAGATGTCGTTACCCTTAATTTTGTACCATAGGCTCCTTAAATTATTATTATATTCTTGGTTATTCTTTTCTTGCCGTTCTGGTTGGGTGTCCTTGGCTTCTCCATCCTCTATATCGATGTTTAGATTCCCTTCTTCCTCCACTCTGTTGATTTCCTCTAATATACTCTTCATCTCAGATAATGTGTTCTTCATTTCTGATTGATTCCCTTTTTTATAATTTCCATTTCCCTTTTTTATGGTTTTTATCTTTTTGTTAAACTTCACACTGAATTCATCTACACCTCCCCTAAGTTCATTGATCATCTTTATAACCAGTGTTTTGAACTCTGCAACTGTTAGATTGCTTGACTCTAATTTTACTTGATCTATGCTCTGTTCTTTCATATGGTTTCTGCTTCTTTGTCTTCCTATTTTGGCTGCCTTTCTGCGTCCGTTTCTATGTACTAATCAAAGCTCCTATGTCTTCCGGTCTTACTAGTGTAGCTTTGTTTAGTAGATATCCTAGAAGGGTACAGCTGCAGGCCAAGTCCCAGCCTGTGCCCCTCTGGGGCCACCTGTTAATATTTAGCAAACAATTCACAGATGCTGTACTTATGGTAGCCTCAAGAGGCCACACTAGAAACTGAGATCGGTTGCCACCATTGCAGTCTTGGAGCTGCTCAGCAAGTGACACATGACTCTCCGAGGACACAACTGAATGTGGCTTGGGTAGGCCTGTAGGTTGGAGGAGGAGGAGTTTTAGGAAATCCTCTGGGTGGAGAGACCTCTGTTATTCAGTTTGATAAAGTCTCAACCATGGTGACTCTACGTCCACACATTGGGAATGGAGAGGGCTCAACAGAGGAACAATGGATACCACCGGCACTTCTGCCCAGGAGAAAGCCTAATCTCTTGTTCTTGCTCAGACAACTCAGTGTCACTCTGTAAGTCTCTGGTGACCTGCGAGCTGCCAACCTGGCCTGGTGCTCAGAGGGAGCAGATCCGTCACCCGCAAAAGTCTGATTGTGGACACCAGCTGCCGTAGCCTCTGTCCCACTCAGCCACTCGAGACAGGGCAACCTTGCTTCTTTGCCCCATTCTACCTCCTCCTATTGCAGAGTGATTTCTTATTTCCCTTCCTAGTTGTAGGGCTTCTTTTCATCTAGACCCCCAGGCAACTCTGTTTGCTGTTTGCTCCGTATTTCCATCTCAACTTTGAAGTGGTTGCAAGACAGGATGAGCAAAGCTTCTATCATCTACACCATTTTGCCCAGTTCTCTCTATTTTTAATATATATATTTTATTTTTCAAATACAATTGGCATATAATATTAGTTACAAGTGCACAACATGGTGATTAGATATTTATATAACTTATCTATAAAGTGATCACACCAATAAATCTAATACTCATCTGACACCATACATAGTTATTACAATATTACCAACTATATTCCTTACACTATACTTTACATTCCTATGAATATTTTGTAACTACCAATTTGGTCTTTTTAATCTCTTCCCTTTTTACTTCTCCCAAGCTCCTCTCATCTGGCAACCATGAAAATGTTCTCTGTATTTATGTTTGTTTTTGTCGTGTTAGTTTTTTTGTCGTTGTTGTTAAAAAATTCCTCAGGTAAGTGAAATCATATGGAATTTGTCATTCTCTGGCTAACATACTCTGCTCAGCATGATATTCTCTAGGTCCATTCATGTTGCTGCAGATTTCATTCTTTTTGTGGCTGAGTAATATTTCATTATATGTTTGTACCACCTCTTCTTTATTCATTCACCCATTGATGGATCGCAAGGTTGCCTCCATATCTTTTCTATTGTAAATAATGCTACAATGAACATATAGATGCACATGTCCCTTCAATGTAGTGTTTTGGGTTCCTTCAGAAAAATACCCAGAAATGGGATAAATGGATTGCTTTTTTGTCTCTTGTTATAACCTTTCATTTAAAGTCTATTTTGTCTTTTATGAGTATTTCTACTCAGATTTTTTCATTTTCATTTTTATAAAATATCTGTTTTTATCCTTTTCTTTTCAGTTGGTGTGAGTCTCTTTCAACCTGAAGTGAGTCTCTTATAGGTAGCATATATAAGGGTCTTGTTCTCTTATCCATTCAGCCATCCTATCTTTTGATTTGAGCATTTAATTCTTTTATATTTGAAGTCATTGCTCATAGATATGTAGAGATTGCCATTTTATTATTTATATTTTTATCTTGTTTCATCTTCTTAAAGAAGTCTCTTTAATATCTTTGTGATACTGATTTGGTGGTGATAAATTCTTTTAGTTTTTTTCTTGTGTGGGAAGCTCTTTATCTGTCCTTCGATTTTTTTTTTAAGTTTATTGGGGTAACATTGGTTAATGAAATTATATAATTTTGGGGTGTACATTATAATTTGACATCTATATATTCTATTGTGTGGTTACCACCCAGAGTCCACTTTTCTTCAGCTACCATATATTTGATCCCTTTTACCCACTTCACTCTCCCCCAAATCCCCTATATTTGACCACTTTAACCCTATCTATTTCTTCCCTCCTCCCCTACTCCCTACTCTCTGGTAACCACTAGTCCATTGTCCATGTTCCTGAGTCTCTGCCTTGTTCATTTATTGCTTTTAGGTTTATATCCCACATATAAGTGATATCATGTGATTTTCAGCTTTTTCTGTCTGGCTTATTTCACTTAGCATGATTATCTCAAGGTCTATCCAGGTTGTCACAAATGGCAGTATTTCTATCCTTCGATTCTAAATGATAGTTTTGTCCAATAGAGGAATATTGGTTGTAGGTCTTGGGTTTTTATCGCTTTGACTATTTTATGCCAATCCCTTCTGGCCTGCAAAGTTTCTGTTGAGAAAGCAGCTGACAGTCTATGGGAGCTCCTTGTAAGTAACTGCTTTTTTCTTGTTGCTTTTAAGAATCTGTCTTTGTCTTTGATCTGTGGCATTTAATTATGATGTGTCTTTCTGTGGGCCACTTTAGGTTCATTTTTTTTCAGACTTTCTGTGCATCCTGGGCTTGTATGTCTAGTTCCTTCACCAGGTTAGGGATGTTTTCCATCACCATTTCTCAAAATAGGTTTTCAACTTCTTTCTCTCTTTTTTCTCTTTCTGGTACCCCTATGATGCGAATGTTGGTATGCTTGATGTTGGTCCAGAGACCACTTAAACTATATTTGTGTTTTTTTTTGGGGGGGGTGATTCTTTCTCTTGTTGGTGTTCTGATTGGATGTTTTCTGTTACCTAATCTTCTAAATCACCAATTTGTTCCTCTGCTTCATCTAAACTACTATTGATTTCCTCTAAAGTATTATTCATTTCAGTTATTATATTCTTCATTTCTATTGATTTTTTTATGTTTTCTATCTCCATTTTTATGTTTTCTATCTCTTTGTTAAAGTTCTCACTGAAATAATCTATTTTTCTCTAAGTTGATTGAGCATACTTATAACCAGTGTTTTGAATTCTCCACTGGTAGATTGCTTGTCTCTCTTTTGTTTAGTTCTTTTTCTTGAGCTTTGTTAACTTCTTTCAGTTGGGAAATGTTTCTTTTTCTCCCCATTTTGGCTGCTTCCCTGTTTTAGTTTCTATGTATTAGGTAGGGCTGCTAAGTTTCTTGGTCTTAGTCATGAGGCCTTATCTAGTAGATGTCCTCCAGAGCCCAGTGGTGAAGTCTCCTTCATCACTTCAACTGGGAGCTCCAGCTGGATCCCATGTACGTGCCCTCCTGTTGTATTTGTTGCATGCCAATGGGAATTACTGACCCTAAGTTTGATTAGTTGTAAGGACTGGCCAGCGGGAGGCTGGCCCTATGGAACAGAATTCACTTAGCAAGATTTTAGTGCCAGCCCAGTCTCCACTCTGGATTTGTTGTCTTTAGAGGGAGCCCCGGGTGGTGCTCCAGGTTGCCTTGATGCCAGAAACTAGCCTGCTAACCAAGGGGCCTCCTGGGAGAGGCCCTGCCACAAGCCATGTTCAGCAGCAGCCTGGACCACCTGGCATGAACCAGCAAGCAATCCACAGATGACTGCCACTCCCACTGGCTTAGTAGTGCCTAGAGAAGCCAAGCCATGAACTGAGGTTAGCCACCACTAGTGCAGGCTTGTGGCTGCTCAACAAGAGGTATGAGGTAGCCCAAGACCAGATTCTGCTTGTTTGGGTTTGTGAACCTTTGAAAAATTTTAGGAAAGTCCATAGCATGAGCCACGACAGGCCATTTGTATGAAAAAGCCTCTGGAAATGGCTTGGGTGGAGTCAGAAATTGCATAGGGAAGGGTCTCAGAAAATCACAAGGGCAGGGTGACCTCTGTAAGCTAGGTTGATGGAGACTTCTGTTGCCCATTTTTAATTGGCTGTTTGGATTTTCTGTTGTTGAGTTGTAGTTTATATATTTTGGATATTAATTTTTTATCAGAAATGCAATTTTCAAATATTTTCTCCCAGTCTGTAGACTGTCGTTTCATTTTTTGATAGTGTTCTTTGCTGCATAGTTCTTTTGATTTTGATGAAATTTAATTTATCCATTGTTTTTGTCATTGCTTGTGTTCTTGATGTCCTATCTAAGAAATTTTGCCAAGTCCAATGTCATAAAGCTTCTCTCCCTACGTTTTATGTACATTATCATTTTTATGAGACCATCACTACCATTTATCACAAACTTTTCATCTTCCCAAAGCGAAATACTATTCTCATTAAATAATAACTCCCCACTTCCCACTTCTCCCAACACCTGGAGACCACCTTTTTATTATCCAGGATCCTTTGAGATTTCAGGTGAATTTAAGGATGTTTTTCTATTTCTGATTAAAAAATACGTTTGGATTTTGATAGAGATGTTATTGAATCTGCAAATTGATTTGGATAAGTATTGCCATCTTAATAATATTAATATTTTCTATTAATAAACACTGGATGTAGTTCCATTTATTTGTGTTTTTTGATTTATTTCAGATTTTTATAGCATTTAGCATAAAAGTATTTTCACTCCTTGGTTGAATTTATTTATAGAAACAAAAAGAAAATGGTGGTTTTCAAGTATCTACAGGGAGGGAAAAATGGGGTGTCATTTAATAAGTCTAGATTTTCAGGTTTTAAGATAAAAAAGTTGAAGAGATCTGTGGGGCAATATTATAAATATATTTAACACTTGATTGTACATTTAAAAATAGTTAAGATTATAATGTTTTTAAGCCTATTAGATCTGATATTAGTATAGCCACTTCACCTCGCTTTTTGTTAATATGTGCATGGTATATACATTACTATACTTTCTTGTTCAAAGTATTTGTGTATTTAGAACTTAAATAAGTCTCTTGTATACAGCATATAGTTGAATATTTTTTAAAATTTATTTTGCCAATTGATTTATTTTAATTAAGGATTTAATTTATTTGCATTTAAACAATTACTGATAAAAAAGACATATATTTGCCATTTTGTCATTTGTTCTCAGTATGTTTTATAGTCCGTTAATTCATCATTTCCTTTATTACTGGCTCTTTTAGTTGATTTTTTTATAGTGGCATGTTTTGATTCTCTTCTCATTTCCTTTTATGTATATGCTATAGATATTTTAATGTTGGTAAATTTGGAAATTATATATAATATTGTAAAGTTATAAAAATATAATTTGGATTGATACCAACTTCAATTGCACACAAATACTCTTTTCCTATACAGCTCTGTTCCTTTCTCAACTTTGTTATTGATGTCACAATTTACATTGTTATACATTACTTACTCACTAAAACATATTTATAATTATTTTTATGCATTTGTCTATTAAATCTTGTAGAAAATAATAAATGGAGTTAAAAACCAAAATTGCAATACTATTAAATTTTATATTTACACATTTATTTACCTTCACCAGAGATCTTTCATATCTTTCCTCAAATGTAGGATGTCTTTGGCCATTATTTCTTTGTATAATCTCTCTTTCCCTTTCTATATTGTTCTCCTTGAAGGAGAAAAAAAAAACATAATGCGTGTTTTTTCTACTTGATGATGTCCTACAAGTTCTTTAGGAGCTATTCACTTTTCTTCATTTTTTTTTCTATACCTCCTACTCAATAATTTTAATTGCCTGTCTTCAACTGATTATTTCTCTGCTTGCTCAAATTTGTTTTTGAAAATCTCTAGTAAATTTTTTAATTTACTTTCTTTGGAATTTTTTCATCTCTGGAATTTCCATTTTGATGAAATTTAACAATACTTTTGTCGATATTCTCACTTTTTTCATATATAATTTTCAAGGTTGTTTTACTTTTTCTTTACTTTTTCCTTTATTTATCTGAGAATATTTAAATCAATTATTTTATAGTCTTTTTCTAGTAAGAATGATGTCTATGCTTCCTCAGAGAAGGTATCTGGAAATTTACTATTTCCTTTGAATTGGCTATGTTTTTTCAGTCTCTTTATATGCTGTATTATTTTTGTTGAAAATTGGGCATTTGAAAAAATGGCCACCTTTTTCAATCTTTGTAGATTGGCTCTATGCCAAGGCAGTTCTTTACTGATTAGCTGGTTATGCTCTGAACTGAAGGATCAGCTCAAAACAAAAGCTTAAAGCCTTCTCTGGTCCATTCTGAGTATGTGTTTTACCTGGGTCTATGCATAGCTTTCTCAACCTCCCCGTATACACAACTATCAAATGTTTTATTTTCCAAAGAGTCTCACCTAGCTTCTTCTCAGGGCCTTAGATGTCTATAGTATGTCTTTACCAATAATTTCTATCACTGTGCATTTGTGGTTCTGTAGTCTTTTTATAGGTTTTATATCCAGTGGCTACTGCTTTTTCCTGCTTCGGGTCAGACATATGTGAACTAGCTGCCATCTCCTCCCAATCAAGATTAGGGACTCATTAGGGACTACTCAAGACATAGGTATGTAAAAATGACATAAAATATTCTATTATTTTAAATCTGACGTGTGTCTATGAGCGAGGGAGGAGCGGAGAGAGGAAGAGATTGGGCATTCATTCAGCTGCTTACTTTAGACCTACAGTTGTTTTTGATTACTCTTATAGCTTAGTCATTTTTTTTTTTTTATGTTTCCATTGAGTGACAAGGGTTTGGTGCATTCTAAACAAATATTTTGCTGATGTCAGCTTTACAGAGTCTTAAAACCAAAATGGTGGTAAATAGGGTCTTCAAAGCATTTCTAAATAAAAATTTGACAGTTTTTATTTAAGATCAACCTCCATTTTACTTGATATAAGAACCACCATTTCTAAATTTCAAAAGAAGCCTTAATCTGTGGTGGCCAAGAGTGCCTGCAATGCTACAGGGGGGTACATTGGATTGCCTAAGCAGACACAAATAAGGCTGCAGTAGTCTATATTTATTTCAAAGTAAACATATTTCAAATGAAGCCAAAGATATCGTAGGTTGAATTGTATCCACCCAAATTTTATATGTTGAAGGCTTTAGACCCAATACCTCAGAATATATTCAGAGACAAGGCATTTAAAGAAGTAATTAAAGTTTTTAAAAAAAGTCATTGAGGTGGATTTTAAATCATTATAAGTGGTATCTTTATAAGAAGAAAAAATATGACACCAGATATGTATGCACACAGAGATGCAACCATATGAATACACAATGAGAAGGTGGCCATATACAAGCCAAGGAGAGTTGCTTCAGAAGAAACCAAACCTGACAACACCTAGATCTTGTACTTTCAGCCTCTAAAATTGTGAGAAAATAAATCTCTGTTGTTTAAGCCACCCAGTTTATGATATTTTGTTATTGCATTCCTAGCAAACAAATACAAATGATGTAAGTGTAAGAATTAAATATAAAAGAGAGGAGAAAGGGGTTTACGCTTTTTAAAAATCTGACAAACATTTTTGCCTATACTTGCAAATCACTTTTCCAAATGCTAATCTAATAGTGTATTCAATTTATATATTGAACATATGTACTCGATCAGCTATTTTTTTTTCATATTTAACAGCATATGCTTGTTAAGAAGAGTTTCACTTTGCACTTTCCCAAACTCTTGTTGTGTTCAAGTACTGTTGGCTCACAGACTCACCTTTGTAACAACAGTAGCTTATGAGTCGTTTTGCAGAAATCAGAGCATTATTAGTTGTTGCAACATTTTTATAAACCATCAGAGACATCAAGGCAACTTATTAAAACTGGAAAATAAATGCAATCCATAATCAATGTCTTCTAATTGTCTCCAGCTAGACACTCTTTTTTTTTTTTGATAGAAGATATTTTTTTTTTTTCCTGCAAGAATAACCCCAGTGCAACCTATATTTGAAAGCAACATTTAAATCTTCACTGGTACCTCTCTTCCTAACAATAGTAGGGTGAGCATTTTTAAATAAAAATATGCTACTAACAATGAATGGTCTTTTGATGAGCTTTTGGATGAAGTGAATGGAAATGCTAGAATTGAGTCGAAATTCTTAAATACAAGATTAACCCTACTTATTCCCATGGTCCACCTGGGAGGAACACTAAACCTACTAATTAAGAAACATTGAGCAAATTACTTTATTTGAAACTTGGTATCCTCATTTATAAAAAGATAATAATATTTATTTTTAATATTTTTGAAAGGATTAATAAGATAATATTTTGAAAGTTATTCGCTTGTGACTGATATTTAATAAGTTTTCACTTAGTGATAGTTTGTATTTTTTTTTGTTGTTGTTGTTGTTTTTACCTATGGCCTGATGTGAAAAATACCAGGAAAGAAAATATCCCTACTCCTCCACTCCATGAAGGAAATTCCAATTAATCTTTCTACAATTACAAACAATGGTGTATTTTAGTTTGGTTAACGAGAGATAGAATGAGTTAACAGCTAGCTATCTAACACAATAGAAGGAATCCATTTAATCAGGTAGGTCGATTACAACTAGGGCGATCATATGTCCCAGTCTGCATGAGACAGTTATGGTATATGCCTCTTTAACACTCTCAAAAGAATTGTCATTTGAATGATAAATTATATAGTTACTTTGACTATTACCTAATATAAAGAAAAAATTCTTGCAGGGTAATGTTGATTTAGAAGAGATAAGGACCATTAAGCATTTTCTGGAACTAGTAGATTGGAGGTGGTAGTGAGAAGTACCAGGCAAACACAGGGCATATGAAGGTACCGGATGCTTGAGTAGCAGGCAGGACTAAAAGAACAATAACCAAGGGATTATGTGATAAAAGCCAATAATCTATTGTCATTTGAGTAAGATAAGTCAGTTAACCCTTTGCTTACAGCAGTGGTTGGTAAACTACATCCCATGGACCAAATATGACCCTCTGCCTCTATATTTAAATAATTTTATTGCAACAAAGCCATGTTCATTCCCTTACATATAACATATGATTGTTTTCATATCACAATGAAAAAATTGAGTACTTATGACAAGGCAAAATCTAAAATATTTACTATCTGACCCTTTATAGAAAAAGTTTGTTGACATTTGCTTAGAGTCATCTATAAACATTCAGAACAAATAAATTTGCAATTCAACAAGCAAAGTCAGTATTAGGATGAGTAACCAGAGAATCTTAGTCATAGCAAGAAGATATGTGCTAATAGAACACATCCATACTTTCAAGATTCTGAATGCATCAATTTATGGTCTTATGCTCTTTCATTAATACATAGTGCAGAAAAGGCAATGTGTGATTCTAAAGGAGAGGAAAAGTGGGCAATGTAAATTTAGAAATAAAGAATAATTCACTATAGTGAGAATGCATAGAATTAGTTAATTATGAGAGTTTAAAAGGCTTTTTCTTCTTTTCACAGATCATTTCTGAGCATTTACTTATATAAAATTCTTTATATTTTTTAAACATAACTGGTGACATTATTTCAAGAAGAGTAAATAATCTATATGATAACCAGTTTGGAGTGTTTGGAATTTATTTTAAGTGCAATGTAAATTGCTGATTTGTATTTCAAATATATGCCTCAGATTGCTGTTGACATTGGAATTTACTGGGGCAATAGTAGATAAAGAGAATCAAAGAGGAGAATTTTCTTGGGTGGAGAGATAATGACGACTTGGAATAGGGTGGTAGACGTGGATTGAGAAGTAAGTGTATAGAGTGAAGAGAAGTGGGTAGATCTGGAATATATTTTTTATAAGTAGTATCAACATTCTTCTCATACAAAATTTTTTTAAAAATGTATATTTTAATAAAATTAAGCCACTAATTTGTCTAAACTGTATTTATGACTATATGTTGCTATTTAATAATAGAAAACAAAAGCTCAGACAATAATCTCCATTGACCAAAAACTTACATTGGTCTTATATTTCCCTAAAGTTTCCTTCTACTTTCTCTTCTTCCTTAATTTCTGAAGTTCTCAAAACATAGATAATATCAAATACTTTTCTTATGGCGCCAAACAGAATGCAATAAACACAGGTAAAATTGAAATCATAGTGTTCCACATAATTTCTAGAGCTTTTATTTCCCTTCTTACTGGACCTCCAAGAAGGATAGGAAAAAGTCAATACAGAAGGACTGGCAAGAGAAACAACAGGGAATAAGGAGAATACAAATGGAAATCGCTTGTAAATAATTGGAGTGAAAACTGAATTTTCCCTGCCCAAAGACTTGAATTTTCTCACAAAGTAGAAGGAAAGACAATTTTCAAGAATTAGAAATGAAAGAATGGGTTAGTTATCGATAGAAAGAAGTACAAATTTGACATAATTGCAATGTTGATATCTTAGTTGAGTTTGGAGGCCACAAATTTGAAATGGTACCAGTCTGCACTGTTGTGGATGATTCATTCAATTTTCAGAAATCAATGAACTATTAGACTAGAGTTTTAGATGTTTTCTACATAGAGACTGATGATATCAAGAACAATTTTGACACCTGGGACAGAGAGGATCAGTGAGTACTCAATGAACTCTTCTCTTTCTTTAAAAATTTGATTTCCTCTAACCTTTTCCTGACTAGCCAACTCGTTGGTTCTTCAAAACTCAGCCTAGGTAGTACTTCCACCAGCAAGTTTGTTCTAGCATCTTTTACCCCCAACACATAGAATCACTGCCTAGGGAGCCCATGATGCCCTATTGATACTGACATGCTTATACTTATAGTATTATAATTTTCTATTTTATGTTTCTTTTACCAGACTTTAAGCATCTTGAGTTCAGAAACTATGTTAATTCAGTATTTGATTGATGGTGACTTGATAGTAAGCACTTAATACATGTGTATAGGAAGGAAGATCAATATTTCATTTTTCTAGGTAAATATGTAGAAAGAGAACTGTATCAGAAAAATAACAATATTATGCAGGTATAAGCCTACAAATATTCAAAGAGAAACATATCTCACTATATAATTATTTTTTATTTGCAAAAGTTAGTTATAACAACTATTCCTGGCATGGCCTAGGGGTCCAAATATTTATACTGTTTACTTAAGTTAATTGCACAATTATTAAGCAATAACAGACATTTAATGTAGAGCATAGAGAGCCTAAACTGCCAATGGAGTCATGTAATAACAGCCTGTCAGGGAATTTCTGAAGACATGACAGTGACTTTCAATAAAGTACAGACATTAAATGCTGTTTTTCTTCCTCACATCACTTTTCAACGGTTCTCTTATATTTAATAATATAAAAACTAGGGATGGAGCTGATCTGATTGTGTTATAAGGTTATCAAGAGCCAAAATTTTTAAGAGTGGAATTTTAACAGCCCTGCAGATTCAATACTTTCAGAAGTATAATTCTTAGTCACTCTATAAATGTTTGTTGAATGAAAGAATCTTTGGCCTATCTATCCACGGCCATTGCCTGAAGATAAGACAGGTTTATTCTCAAAATAACTGGGATGTTGAGAGAAGATTCAGACCTTCCTTACCTGGTTCTTTGCTTCTTAATTTTCAAGAAAACATCAATTCTAAGACCTGATATTTTGAAATACATCTATGTGTGTGTATGTACATATAATATGTGCATATATGTGTAATGTTTTAAAATACAGAATTCAATTTAAAGCATAATTTATATGAGTTCTATGAATTCTGATTAGAATTACTTTTCTTTAGAAATTGGCTGTTATGTGTCTTTATAAACTGTTTAAAATATAACATCAGCTACTCTGACATGGTGCTATACTTAGGGTTGTATTATTCATTCTATCTGTCCCTGAGGTGAATTGCATATCTAAAGCTATACATAAGCCTGAGACTATATTTCAAAAAAATGTCAGAAGACAAAGTCAGCATCAATGGTAGTAATATCATTACCTGAGCCAGGTATTGCTGATATTTCCCTGTCTTTAAACATATTTTCACTTGCTCTCCTGCTAACTAATTTTTATTCTGTTCAGCACGATCTAATTGGTGTTTTATCCTCACTCATGACCTTAATTTTAATATCTTCCTCACAATGCTCTAATATTATTTACCCGATTCTCTTAAAGATTCAACTGCTCTCTTAATGGTCAAACAGATGATGGTCGTAAATCATGTAAATTTAGGTGCACACTTTGATAGCTTAGAGAAATTTTATGGGAAAATTTAAGGAATGGAATTATTCTCCCCATACCATCCATGCCAATAATTTAAGACTGACCCAAGCAAGATGCAGTTAAAACAAATATTAAATGTCATAATCAACCAGGCAAGTGAACTTCATTCCATTAAACATTTTTGTTGTAGAAGTTTTATACAAAGATTAAGTTATAATGTTATTTGATTTAAAATTAATAGAGTTATTAGATTAAAATTTATACTTGTATTTGTAGTGCCCAACTAAAATAATAAATTGAATTATATGCAAGCCAGCAAAGCTTCTAAAGTAAAACCACAGAGTTTTGCACTCAGAGATACTGAAACAAGAAAATTAATGGCAAAATAAAATGATCAGAGAGAAATGATGAAAATAACAAAGGGAAATTAAACACTACAAATTATTTATAAATTGATAAAATTCAGCAGTCAGCAGACCAGCTTGAAAACTTAGGCAAATATTGTTTTGGCTGTATTAGGCACTGATCAACTAGATGGCTAAAAAAAGTCCTTAATGGAAAAAAAAAAA
>NW_011888965.1:349130-352917 GCF_000151845.1 Pteropus vampyrus
GAATTACTTTTCTTTAGAAATTGGCTGTTATGTGTCTTTATAAACTGTTTAAAATATAACATCAGCTACTCTGACATGGTGCTATACTTAGGGTTGTATTATTCATTCTATCTGTCCCTGAGGTGAATTGCATATCTAAAGCTATACATAAGCCTGAGACTATATTTCAAAAAAATGTCAGAAGACAAAGTCAGCATCAATGGTAGTAATATCATTACCTGAGCCAGGTATTGCTGATATTTCCCTGTCTTTAAACATATTTTCACTTGCTCTCCTGCTAACTAATTTTTATTCTGTTCAGCACGATCTAATTGGTGTTTTATCCTCACTCATGACCTTAATTTTAATATCTTCCTCACAATGCTCTAATATTATTTACCCGATTCTCTTAAAGATTCAACTGCTCTCTTAATGGTCAAACAGATGATGGTCGTAAATCATGTAAATTTAGGTGCACACTTTGATAGCTTAGAGAAATTTTATGGGAAAATTTAAGGAATGGAATTATTCTCCCCATACCATCCATGCCAATAATTTAAGACTGACCCAAGCAAGATGCAGTTAAAACAAATATTAAATGTCATAATCAACCAGGCAAGTGAACTTCATTCCATTAAACATTTTTGTCGTAGAAGTTGTATGCAAAGATTAAGTTATAATGTTATTTGATTTAAAATTAATAGAGTTATTAGATTAAAATTTATACTTGTATTTGTAGTGCCCAGCTAAAATAATAAATTGAATTATATGCAAGCCAGCAAAGCTTCTAAAGTAAAACCACAGAGTTTTGCACTCAGAGATACTGAAACAAGAAAATTAATGGCAAAATAAAATGATCAGAGAGAAATGATGAAAATAACAAAGGGAAATTAAACACTACAAATTATTTATAAATTGATAAAATTCAGCAGTCAGCAGACCAGCTTGAAAACTTAGGCAAATATTGTTTTGGCTGTATTAGGCACTGATCAACTAGATGGCTAAAAAAAGTCCTTAATGGAAAAAAAAAAAAGTTTACCAAAGCAGTAAGGTCAAATATTTTATCAGAAGCATATTGCTTTTAGTCATTAAGATCACTGGCTAGAACAAATGTGTGTGTGTGTGGGTGTGTGTGTGTGTGTGTGTGTGTGTGTGTAGTTTTAGTTCTTTTTAAAAGGTTTTTTTATCTCTTTAGAATCAACATAGTTTGAAAAATTTCAGTTATAACTACAATAAAATAGATGTTTTTTAGAGCTCAGTTTTATTCTGACAATTTAGATGCAAATTAAGGTGAAAACATCCAATATAATACTAACACAATCTCTTAGCTGGGGAAAAAACTACTTATCTTCTTCAAATAATTTATGTGTATTGGCCTAAAGGGGTCATTCTTACTTTTTTTTTACCCTAAAAATAACACAGGATGTTTTAATTCATAGGGAAAATATTTTCATACAAGTACATAACTCTCAACGTCTTAACAGATTTGTTTCTCTTAGTGTCTCAAAGAGAACATACCTATTTCCTCCTATATAACAGCAATGCATAGGATACTGAAGAGGATCTGAACAAGAAGAAAGCAAGAGCACAAATTTTTAATTATGAAAGCTGATAGAATAAATTGGCAAATTTAGAATAGTTCTCAAAGTAGTGAACATATTTTATATGTTCAGATATCAATTAGCAAGTCATTAGAGTAAACTGAATATTAATTTTCTTAAAATACAGGACTGTGCCCTCAAAGGAGTCAATGAAACAAATAAATAATTGCAACTGGTGTTGTTTTTTTTTTTAATACATAATCTTAAATCTGAAAGTGTAGAAGTGAGTTATAGTGAAGGAACCAGGGGATCTATGCAGCTTACAATGAGTGTTGACTACAAACTTCCTTGAGAAAGCTGAGACAACAAGCTTTAGAGAGTTGTAAAGTACAGAGAGAAAAACTACCAACCTAACATGAAAAGAATTTTCAAAGCATCAGTTTAAATTGTTTGCTTTATCCAATTTGAAGCAGTCCCCTCCATCCTCTTACCAGTCCCCATTCTCTTACATTTCTCCCCTGTCCTAGCCTATCACCAATCGCAACATACATAAACATCCACAGTTATACACATATTCATAAAATTTCTCGTCATTTGGGAATATGGGAAGATGAGAAATAATGAGTAGGCATAAAACTGTCTATACAGTTCTAAATGTCTAAAGAATCTAAAATATCCAGTTCAAAATAAATGTTCTAGTTCAAAATAGCTAGATATTTGGTATCACATACAAGACATTTAGAAATTTCTGTCAGATAGCCATAGGCAGCAACGTAGTTTCTTCCTTAAATGAGTGTGCAAACTATGAAATATTTTTTTTTAATGAATACTGAGTAAGGTCACACATCAAAAAAAAAAAAACTGGAAAGACAAGATGCCTCTAGTATATGTTTTTTTAATAAGCACAGGCTTACCTTAAGCCTCTGAATTGGCCCTTAGATATTATCCAAGACATTTATACAAAATAGATGGTGAGGAAAACAATAACAATGTCTACTATCTGTGCCCAGATTCCTATATGTCTATCTTGAGAGAAATTTGATATGTAAAAAAATAATGTGAGCCCACTGAAATTTAACTGGACAATATTATGACATTCTGTCAGTATTCCATTGCCAGAGATTGTTCTGTTAGACTTTTATGAAGGTAACACAACTTGGCAGGAAGCCATGAGAGAGACTGAAATATGTGAAATATTGGCATGTGTCATTACTTAATTATTATAGTTTAAAAGGAAGAATTTTATAAATAAATTTCAAGACTTTGTTTTCTGAGCTAACATTATCTCTTTTTAGTTTTTTTTTTCTTCTTTCAAATGTCTACAATAGAATAAGTAAAGACCTAGGATGCCTAGTACTTTGTGGTTAGAGAAAAGATGTTTGTTAAATAGTCACCTATCATTCCACAGATCTGCAAATATAAAGCTATTCTGTGTACTTTAATTAAGAACAGAGAATGAATTTGAAGACTACCTAGTTCTCCTTCCTCATTTTACAAACAAGGGAAACAAGTCCAGAGTGGAGAAAGAATTCACTTAATATAGCACAGATAGTTATTAGAAGAATCAGGTTATCTGATTTTGAGCCCAGTGATTGTTCTGTTACATTATATTCCCATTCTAAATGATTATCAATTTATCTCAAGAAATGTACCATATGCCGATATGACCAAACTGATTAAAAAGTATGTATTCTAGTAATAGGACATTAGAGAGTTCTTAGCAAAGTGTTTTCAGAGTATTTTACAGAGAAGGAAACTGAGGCTCAAAGAGCTAAAAAATCTGCCCAATATCATGCAGTATAAAGTAATTGAGTGGGATTCAATGCCAGGGTGTAGAGATTTAAAAACCTAAACACTTTCCTCCACAACATACTGCCTAATAATGCTCAAATTTCTTCAACGAGAACTTTATTTGTATCCACAGAAACATTGAAACAACTCTTAAATGAAAAAAAAAATTAGTCACTTATGCCTTATCATCAATTAGATTGTTTTTTAAGTTTATTGAGATAACATTGGTTAATGCAATTATATATTTTTCAGGTGTACATTATAATTTGACATTTATATATTCTAGTGTGTGATTACCACCCAGAGTCCAGTTTCCTTCACCTACCATATATTCGATCCTCTTTACCCACTTCACCCTCCCCCAACCCCTTTATATTTGACTCCCTTTACCCTGTCTACCTCTTCTCTCCTTCCCCACCCTCTACCCTCTGGTAACCACTGGTAACCATTGTCCATGTCCCCGAGTTTCTATTTGT
>NW_011888965.1:354753-378443 GCF_000151845.1 Pteropus vampyrus
GGGAAGAAAATAAGGCATCTTTATTACTATCATAGTAAATCAGTAACTTTGCAAATTAAAGCATCACGTTAAGGGTTTCTTTTAATGAAATTGTGTTAAACTGATATTTACGCAAGGGCCTAAAGCTGAAAAAGCATAATGAGAAATGTCCAGCACAGAAATTTAAAAAGTTGCTAAGCTTCTTATTGATGTCTCCTCCCAAATATATACATGAACACACATATCATTATATTAAAACACATGATTTTTAAAAATATGTTAATTCCATTAATGCAATTTTAAAGCATAGTATTCACGTACTTTAGTGTTTACAAAGTTAGAAGTAAACGGTATATATTAGAACATTTTAGCTTATAATATCTTATTATGTATGGTGATCAAATATATTCAAATGTTTTATAAGTTTGCCTTATTTTATTTTAATATTATGAACTATGGCTAAAAGTAATAAACTGAACTTTCCTACCAGTGATCTAAATCTAGATTTCACATTTGTTTTATGGTATTGTCTAGAGCTAATATTCTATGATTCTTCTTAGAACTCATCTTCTTAGTCAAAAATATTACTATATTTCTGGCTTCCAGTCCAGATTATGGAGTAGATGAATACTGTGCTTTTTTCCTCTACATCAAAATTACAGCTAAACTATAGAACAATCATCATTGAGAGTCACCTGAGATCTAGCTGAACAGAGGTCCTACAACTGGAGACACACAGAAGAGGCCACCTCCAGACTGGTAGGAAGGGTGAAATGCTGAATGGGCTGGTCCCACACTCACATGTTGCAGTTGAGAATTGGGAGAGATACTGAGCAGTGGAGGTCCCCCCAAAAGAGCGAGGGTTCCTGGTCCCACACCAGGCTCCCTATAACAGGGTTCCAGTGCCAAGAAGAGAAGTTCCCACAACTTCTGGCTGTGAAAACCAGTGGAGATTGTGGCTGAGTGAGACATAGAGCTGTGGGAGTCACAGCTGGTCCTCTTAAGATGCCTGCATGCAGACTTACTCGCTGGCAGACTCACTCCTTCTGAGCTCCAGCACTGGGAAAGCAGCGCAAAAGTCTTCAGAGACATACAGGGAGAAACTGAATTGTCTGGCTTCAGGGTGAGGGCTGGAGGGGCAGCTTTCTCCCAGACAGGAGTGCTGGCAAAGTTTGTTCTTTCTTCATTGAGCCTTCTCCGATCTTGGCATACAGATGCAAGAGGCTCCATCTCTGAGTCACCAGCAATCTTACTAATACCATTCACCCTGCCTCAGTGATTCTCTGAAACTCTGTCCCACCCATCTTACAGGCCCGCACAAGCTGATCCCAGTGGTTTTTCATGCAAAAGGCTTATTTTGGCTTATGCTATTAACTTTCATAAAATCACCCAAAGATTTTCAAAACCTAAACAAGCAGTACCTGGCTTTGGCATGCTCCATGCCTCTTGCTGAACAGCCCCAAGCCTGGCACTAGCAGCAGGCAGTCTCAGTTTGTGACTTGGCCTCTCAAGGCACCTCCAAGCCCAGCACAGTTGATGGCCATCTGCAGATTGCTTAGTGGCTCATGCCAGGTGGCTGTGAGAAGAACACCGACTGAAGCTGAAACTTGACTGCATTGGGGCCCCTCGGGGATGGCACACCCAGTGGCCAGCTTTAGACCAAGCTGAAGCATCACCTAGAGAAACATTAAAGAATGAAATATCCAAAGGGCAGACTGGGCAGGTACCAGAATCCTGCTAAAGCAAATTATGTTTCATAGGGTCAGCCTCTCAACAGCCAGTCCTCACATCCAATCATCCCAAAAGTAAATTCCTCCCACTGACATGCAAACAACAACCAAGGTTCAACTACAATGGGAAGACACACACATCCATACAAGGAACACATTTTAAGTACCGTTCTCAGATGACCAGGTAAGACTGTGCCACTGGGTCCCACAGGTCACCGACCTAGGGCCACTCTAATAAGACTAGGGAATATAGCAGCCCTATGTACTACATAGAAACAAACAAGGGAGGCTGCCAAAATGGAAAGGCAAAGAAACAAGTCCCAAATGAAAGAACAGAATAAAAGCTCCAGGAAAAAAAAAAAAAACTCAACAAAATGGAGACAAACAATCTATCAGATGCAGAATTCAAAACACTGATTATAAGGATGCTCAAAGAACTTAGTGGAAGAATAGATGAACTCAGTGAGAACTTTAACAAAAAGATATGAAACATGAAAGGGGGAAAATGGCATAGATGATAGAGGCTATGTTCATCCTTCTTGCGATCAAATCAAAATTGTGACAGAAACACGGAGCAAACAGCAAGCAAGGTCACCTAGGATATAGATGAACAGAAGCACTACAACTAGAGAGAGAAAAGAAATCAACTTGCAGTAATAGAAGGTAGGAGGAGGTAAAGACACAAGACTGCCTAGTCCCAAGCGGTTGAGTGGGACAGAGGCTACAGCAGCAGCAGCATCCAGCAGCTACACATTCCTCTTAAAAGGGCCGTGTCCACAAGCAGACGTTCGTGGTGATGGACCTGCTGTCTAGCACCAGCGCTAGATGGGCTACTTGAGGGGCACCAGGGACTTAGAGAGGGACACTGAGTTGTCAGAGCAAGGGCTAGAAGAGAAACTTTCTCCAGGACATAAGTGCTGGTGATATCCAATGTTCCTCTGTTGAGTCCTCCCCCCTCCCAGTGTGCAGACTCAGTGCCACGATAGTTGAGACTTCATCAAACTAGATAAGAGATGTCGCCCCACCTAGAGGATTCCCTGAAACTCCACCTTCCTAAACGTGCATCTCCACCAAAGCCACATACAGTGTGTCTTCAGCGAGTCTGATGCTCCTTGCTGAGCCAACTCCAACGCTCACACTGGTGGCAGCTGATCTCAGTTTCTGGCAAGGCTTCTTGAGGCAACTATAAGCACTGCATCTTGAGGATTGCTTGCTAAATCTTAACAGGTGAACCCAGAGGGACATAAGCTGGGGCTAAACTTGGCCTGCAGCTGAACCCCTCTCAGGAGTGTGCCACTGGACACCTATTACACAAAGCCATGCAAATAAGACCAGGAGGCTTAGGATCTTTGTTTAGTACATAGAAACAGACACAGAAAGGCAGCCAAAATGGGAAGATAAAGAAGCATAAGCCATATGAGGAAACAAAACAGAGATCCAAGAAAAAATGGAGTCAAGCAATCTAACAGATGCAGAGTTCAAAACACTGCTTATAAAGATGATCAATGAACTTAGCGAAAGAGTAGATAAAGTCAGTGTTAACTTTAACAAAGAGATAAAAGCATTAAAATGGAAATGGAAATTATAAATGAGAACCAGTCAAAATTGAAGAACGCATTATATGAGATGAAGAGTATATTAGAGAGGATCATCAGATTAGAGGATGAAGAGGATCAAAACATCAATATAGAGGATGGAGAAACCAAGGACACTCAATCAGAACGGCAAGAAAAAAGAAGCCAAGACTATAATAACAATTTAAGGAGCATATGGGACACTATTAAATGTAAAAATATCCATGTCATAGGGGTACCTGAAGGAAAACAAGATATTGAAGAGCTATTTGAAGAAATGATTATGGAAAATTTTGTTCATTTGGTGAAGAAAATAAACATACAACCCCAGAAGCTCAGAGATCCCAAAAAAAGGAACTGAAAGAGGCCCACAACAAGACACATCGTAATTAAAATGTCAAAGGTTAAATACAAAGAGATAATCTTAAAAGCAGCAAGAGAAAAACAGTTATCTACAAGGGAGCACCCATAAGACTGGCAGCTGATTTCACAAAAGAAGCTATGCAGGACAGAAGGGCTTGGCAGAAAATATTCAAAGTGATGAAATCCCAGGATCTGCAACCAAGCATACTTTATCCAGCATAGCTATCATTCAAAGTTGAAGGACAGAGACCAAGCTTCCCAGACAAAAATAAGCTAAAGGAATTTATTAACACCAAGCTAGTATTAACAGAAAAGTTGGAGGTCCTTCTTTAGGAAGAAAAAATGTAAATAAAAAATGTGAATAAAGGATCGTAATAATGACATTCCTAATAACAAGTATCTCAAATGGAAAAAAAAAATTAAATGCTCCACCCAAAAGATAGGGTGGCGGAATGGATAATAAAACAAGACCTCTACATATGCTGCCTACAAGAGACTCATTTCAGATTAAAAGACACATAGACTAAAAGGAAGGGGATGGAAAAAGGATATTGCCTTGATGGACCTAGAGGGTATTGCACTGAATGAAATATGTCGGATAAAGACAAATATCACAAATGGATTAAGTGCTCCAATCAAAATGATTTTACATACATGTGAAATCTAAGGAACAAAATAAATAGCAACAACAAAAATGAGATAAACTCATAGATACAGAGAATGTTTTGAGGGCTACTAGGTGAGAGGAGGGTTGAGGGATGGCAAAAAGGGCAAAGTGATTAAGAAGTGCAAATGGATAGTTACAAAATAGACATGGAGATATTAATTGTAGCATAAGGAAAATAGCAGTGTTGTAATAAATATGTAAAGGAGTAGAGAGGTACTAGTTTTAGTGGAGTGATCACTTTGTGAGTTATATAGATCTCTAATCACTATGCTGTACAACTGAAACTAATATATTATTGTATGTCAACTATAATTGAAAAAAGACTCAATGAATTGTACAATGTACAATTCTGAACTAAATCTAGCAGTTAAAAGTAATTAACATATTTTTAATAAAATACTTTGTAATTCTCAAAAAAATGAAAATAAGCAGGAGGAAAAAAAAGAGATAAGAAACATAAAAATGGAGATAGAAAACACAAAAGGAACCTGTCAGAAATGAAGAATATAAATCCGAGATGAAGAGTATATTATTGGATGAAGCGGAAGATCAAATTTTAGAAGATGGGATGGTAGAGGACACTCAATCAGAACATCAACAAGAAAATATAACCCACAAAAATTAATATAGTTTAAGGAGCCTCTAGGACAACGTCAAGCATAACAACATTCACATCCTAGGTGTACCAGAAGGAGAAGAGAGGAAGCAAGAAATTGAAAGCCTATTTCAAGAAATAATGACAGAAAACTGTCCTAACCTGGTGAAGAAAATAGACATACAGCCCCAGGAAGCTCGGAGATTTCCCCAAAAAGATGAATACAAGAAGGCCCACACCAAAACACGTCACAATTAAAATGCCAAAGGTTAAAGACAAAGAGAGAATCTTAAAAGCAGCAAGAGAAAAGCAGTAAGAGAAAAGCATTTAGTTAACTACAAGGAAGCACCCAGAAGACTGGCAGCTGATTTCTCAACAGAAACTTTGCAGACCAGAGGGATTGGTACAAAAACGTCAAAGAGTTGAAAAACAAGAACCTACAACCAACATTACTCTACCCAGCAAAGCTATTATTTAGGATTAAGGGACAGATAAAAGCTTCCCAGACAAGAAAAAGCTAAAGGTGTTCATCACCACCAAACCAGTATTAGAAAAAATGT
Source organism: Pteropus vampyrus (assembly GCF_000151845.1). Taxonomy (NCBI): domain Eukaryota; kingdom Metazoa; phylum Chordata; class Mammalia; order Chiroptera; family Pteropodidae; genus Pteropus; species Pteropus vampyrus. The sequence goes on from NW_011888965.1 coordinate 360,222, forward strand.
TAAAGGGACTAATTTAAGATAAGAAAAATTAAAAATATGAATAATAAAATGGCAATTACTACATATCTATCAAGAATTATGTTAAATGTAAATGGATTAAGTGCTCCAATCAAAAGATATAGGGTGGCTGAGAGGGTAAGAAAACAAAACTCTAACATATGCTGCCTACAAGAGACTCACTTTCAATCAAAAGACACACACACTGAAAGAAAAGGGATGAGAAAAGTATTCCATAAATATGGAAATAAACAAACAGAAAGGCTGGGGTAGCAATACTTATCCAAGACAAAATAAGCTTTAAACAAAAGCTATAACAAAAGACAAAGGAGGACCCCGCAATTCCACTTCTGGATATTTATTCAAAGAAACCCAAAACACTACTTTGAAGGCACATGAGCACCTATATGTTCATTGTGGCAATATTTATAATAGCTAAGATATGGAAGTATCCTGAATGTGCATCAGTGGATGAATGAATAAAGAATATATATAATGTAATATTACTCAACCATAAAAAAGAATGAAATCTTGCCATCTGCAACTACATAGATGGACATAGAGAGTATTGTGCTGAGCAGAGTCAAGTCAGACAGAGAAAGACAAATGTCTAATGATTTCACTTATATGTGGAATCTAGAGAACAGGATAAATGAACAAACAAAACAGAAAAAAACTCATAGATAAAGAGAGAATTTTGATTTTGTCAGATTGGAAGGGTGGGAGGATGGGTGAAAGGGAGAAGCGTTAAGAGGTACAACATAGTATTTACAAAATCGTCATGGGCTGTAGAGTATAGCATGGAGAATATAGCCAGTGGTATTATAATAACTATGTATGTTGTCAGATGGGTACTAGGTTTTGGAGGGCTTTTACTTGGTAAGTTATATAAATGTCTAATCATTGTGTTGTACATAAGAAACTAATATAATATTGTATGTCAACTAAAATTGAAAAAATTATTAGATAAAAGAAAATGACTTCAGTCCTCATAACTATTGTTAAAGGATTTTTTTTGAAAACAGTAATACCTGGAGGCTCTTTAATCACTGTGTTTGCCCACTGAAGATCCAACCTACACACTAAAAAATAATTGCAAAAATACTTATGCAATAAACTGATGAAAAAAAGATAAAATTGAAAGAATGGATAAATATAGTCAATGAAAAATGAAACTAAATGGTAGCTATATTAATATCAAATAAAATACACTTTAAAACAGAAAAAAAATGTTACTAGAGATAAAGAGCAACATTTCATAATGATAAAGCCTCAATATACCAGGAAGATATAGCAATTATAAACATGTATAGACCTAAGTACAGAACACCAAAATATGGGAACTAAATACTAACAGATATAAAAGTGAAGAAGACAATACAATTAAAGTAGTTGGAGACTTTTATACCCCAGTTTGAATAGTGAAGAGAAAACTAGGCAGAAAATCAATAAGGATATAGAAGACTTGAGCAATCCTATAAACCTATCAAATCTAATGGATAGCTACAGAATATTCCATCCAACAATAGCAGAAAGCACACTTTTTTCCAAGTAGACATAGAGAATTCTATATGGTAGACTACATTTTAAGTCATAAAACAAACTTCAATAAGTTTAAAAAAATAAAGGTAATACAAAGTATGTTCTTCAATACAATTGAGTAAATTAAAAATTAATAAGATGAAATATGGGAAACTCACAAATATGTGGAAATTAAACAAACACTTCTGAATGAATCAAAAAAATCAAAAAAGAAATCATAAGTATTTTGAGATGAATAAAAATGAAAACATAACAAAACTTATGGAAAATAGTTTAAATAGTGCTTAAAGTAAATTTGTATCCTTAAATGCCTATAATAAGAAAGGAGAAATATCTCAAATGAATAATCTAACCTCTCACTGCAAGAGAGAAAGCAGAGAAACTGCAAAAATAAAAGCAAACTATACCTAAAGCAAGAGGAAGGAAGGAACTAATAAATATTATAATAGAGGTAAATGAAATTAAGAAGAGAAAAATGGTAGAGAAAATTAACTAAACCAAAAGATGATTCTTTGGAAAGATCAACAAAAATTGACTAGCCTTTAGGTAGATTAACTATTAAAAAAAAAGAGAAAAGTTTTAAATTACTAAAATAAAAAATGTAAATGAAAACACTACTGATTTTACAGAAATAAAAAGAATTACAAGAGAGTACTATAAACAATTGTAAACCAACACATTCAATAACCTAGATGAAATGGACAAATTCCTAGAAACACACAATCTAAGAATGAATGATAAAGAAATAAAATAACTGAACAATACCTATGACAAATAAAGTGTTTGTATCAGGAATTAAAAACCTCCCAACCAAGAAATACCCAGGACTAGATGGCTTCACTGGTGAATTCTATCAAACTTTTAAAAAAGAATTAACACCCATTTTTCTCAAGCTCTTCCACACAGTAGAAGATAAAACTTCCTACCTCATTCCATTAAGCAAGAATTACACTATTACTTAGCTATACAAAGACATTCTAAGAAAAACATATTCTTTCAAAAATATATATAAAATTCTTCAACAATATACTTGCAAACTCAATCCAGCAGCAAATGAAAAGGATTGTACACCATGACCAAGTGGGATGTGTCCTTGGAATGAAAGGGAGTTCAACATACAGTTTAAAAGAACTTAAGTTACTTCATCCACATTATCGCCAACACTTGGCATGTCATACTTTTCAATTTTAGTCATTCTAATGGATGTGTAGTGGTATCTCATAGTGTTTTTAATTTGCATATCCAAAATGACTAATGCTGTTGAATATCTTTTTGTAGGTTATTTTCCGTCCATATATCTTCTTTGATGAATAATCTGTTCAAATCTTTTGCACTTTTTTTCCTTATTATCAAGTCCCAAGAGTTCTCATATTCTGGACACAAGACTTTCATTTGATACATATGCTTTGCAAATATTTTCTCTCAGTCTGTGGGTTTTGGGTTTTATGTTTACGTCTATGGTTCTTTTGAGTTTATTTGGGCAAATTGTTTGAGTTACTAATTGAAGTTATTTTTTGTTTGGAGGTGTTTTTGCATATGGATATTAAATTGTTTTAGCCCTATTTATTGAAACAACCATTTTATTTTCCAGCAAATTGCCTTTGCACTTTTGTCAAAAATCCGCTTTTAATGTGTGGGAGTCTATTGATTCACTCTTGATTATGTTTTGTTGGTTTATTTTTTGTTGTTACACAATATCACACAGACTTGGTTAATGTAATTTTATAATAAGTCTTTAAAACAGATAAGTGTATTCCTCCAATGTTGTTCTTCCTTTTCGAAGTTTTTGACTATTCCAGGTCCTGTAAATTTTAAATCTGGTTATCTCATTCACACACACAAACACACACACACACAAATTCTTGCTGGGATTTTGATTGGGATTGTGTTGAACTCATAGATCAATTTTGGGAAATTTGACTTTCTGTCTATATTGACTTCTGATCACAAACAAGGCACATCTCTCTGTTTTCATAGGTATTATTTAAATTATCTTAGCAAAGTTTTGTATTTGTCAATGCAGAGGGTTTGCAAATCTTTATCGGATTTTTTCCTATGTCATATTTTTGATGCTATTGGAACTATTATCTTAAATTTAATTTCTGGTTGTTTGTTGTTAGCATATAGCATTGAATTTTGTGTATTGATCCAGTGATCTGCAAACTTGCTAAATTTACTTATTAGTTTTAGTAATGTTTTAGATTACAGCAGATTTTCTACGTATAAAGTCATGCCATCTGCAGTTAAAACAATTTTACTGTTTTCCTTTACAATCTGATAGCCTGTTTAAATTACTTGCCTTATTGCACTAGCAACAATCTGCAGTGCAATGTGATATATTGAGAATGGACATCTTTATCTTGCTCCTACTATTAGAAAAAAGCATTCAGTGTTTCACTATTAAATATGATACCAGAAGACTGTCATAGTTGTTCTTTATCAGGCTGAGGAATTTCCCTTTTATTCTATTTATTGAATGTTTTTATCGTAAAAGGATGCTGAATTTTGTGAAATTATTTTCTGTATATGTTGAGGTAATACTATGCTTTATCTTTTTGTTTGTTTACATTTTTCAGTTTTTTTTTTAAATTCGAGTATAGATGGTATACAATTTTATATTGGTCATATTAGCTTCAGGTGTACAATATAGTGATTTGACATTTTTATACTTTACAATGTGATCACTTCACTAATTCTAGTTATCATCTATCACCATGTAAACTTATCACAATATTATTGACTATATTACCTTCCCCTTTTCACCCATTCCTCCACACCCTGCCTTCCAGTAACCATCCTTTTGGACTCTGTTTCTATGAGTCTGTTTTTGTTTTGTTTGTTTATTTGCTTTTAAGTTTCCACATATAAATAAAACCATACCGTATTTTTCTGTCTCTACCTGACTTATTTCACTTAGCATAGTACTTTATAGATCTATCTATGTTGTCCCCAATGACAATATTTCATTCTTTGGTATTGCTGCATAACATTCTATTGTGTGTGAATAAATATATAAATATATATATATGTATGTATGTATACGTATGTATATATACACACACACACATATATATACAACAAAGGAGGCAAGGTATTTTGATAGGAATTACATTTAATTTGTAAATTGTTTTGTGCGTATATATATGTGTATGTATATGTATGTATACGTATGTATACGTATGTATACGTATGTATACATACACATATATATGCATGTGTGTATACATATATGTGTGTATATACACATGTGTGCATATGTGTGTATATATACATGCATGTGTATATATGTGTACATATAGATATGTGTGTATATATACATGTGTGTATATGTGTGTGTGTATATACATATGTATACATACGTATGTATATATATACACGCAAAACAATTTACAAATTAAATGTAATTCCTATCAAAATACCAATGACATTCTTCTCAGAACTAGAATAAATAATCCTAAAATTTAAATTGAACCATAAAAGAATCCTAATAGCCAAAGAAATATCGAAAAATAACAAGGCTGGAGGTATCATGCTCCCTAATCTAAACTATACTACAAAGCTATAGTCATCAAAACAGCATGGTACTAGCAACCTAAGTGCCCATCATTAGCCAATTGAATAAAGAAGAGGTGGTACATGTAAACAATGAATTATTACTCAGTCATGAAAAAATGAAATTTTACCATTTGCAACAACATGGATAGACCTAAAAGGTATTACGCTAAGCAAAATAAGTCAGGCAGAGAAAGACAAATATTATAAAATCTCACTTATATGTGGAATCCGAAGAACAAAATAAACAAACAAAACAGAAACAGATTTATAGATACAGAAAACAAACTGATGATTGCCAGGTAGGAAGGAGGTTGGGGGTAGGGAGCTTGGTGAAAAAGTAAAGAGATTAAGAAGTACAAATTGGTGTTAGTCATGAGGATGTGAAGTACAGCATAGAGAATACAGTCTATGCATATTGCCAAGTGGGTACTAGACTAATCAGGAGGAATCACTTCGTACATTATATAAATGTGTAATCACTATACTGTACACCTGAAACTAAAATAATATTGAATGTCAGTTCTAATTGAAAAGTAAAAATTAATAAAAAAATAAGGTACTGGCACAAAAATAGACATGTAGATCAATAGAATAGAATAGAAAGTCCAGAAATAAACCTTCAGTTATATGGTCAACTGTTCTATAACAAAGGAGGTAAAAATATAAACTGGAGTAATAAAAGTTCCTTCAACAAGTGGTGTTAGGAAAATTGGAGAGATACATGCAAAAAAAAAATGAAATTAGGTCACTCTTTTACATCATATACAAAAATAAACCCAAAATGGGTTAAAGACTTACATGTAAGGCCCGAAACAATAAAATTCTTAGAAGAAAACAGGAAGTAAACTACATGACATCGGTCTTACTAATATCTTTTTGGATATGTCCCTTCGAGCATGGGAAACAAAAGCAAAAACAAACAAATGGTACTTCATCAAACTAAAACTCTTCTGCACAGAAAAAAAAAAATCTTCAACAAATCAAAAAGACAACTTACTGAATGGAAGAACATATTCACAAATTATATATCTGATAAGGTGTTGATATCCAAAAAATATAAGAAACTAATACAACTCAGTAACAAAAAAAATAAAAATAAACAATCCAATTGAAAAATGGGCAAAGGACATGTTTTATTTATTTATTTATTTTTTGCTTGTTAATATAGTGAATGACATTGATTGATTTTAAAATGTTCACCCAATCTTGGTCATGGTATATTATCGTTTTATATATTGTTGGGGGTATATTTTATAAAATCTGGTTTAAAATTTGTGTACATATATTCATTAGGGATGTTGATCTTCAGTTTACTTGAAATATTGTGTGTGTGTGTGTGTGTGTGTGTGTGTGTGCGCGTGCGCATGTGTGTTTTCTTGATTTGGGTATCACAGTAATGCTAGTCTTCCAGAATGAATTGGAAAGTAGTCTCTCCTCTTTGATTTAATAGAATATGTGTATAATTAATGTTATTTTTTCCTAAGTGGTAGGTATTATCAAAGACGCGTTCTAGTACTGGAATTTTCTAGATGGGAATTTTTTCACTAAAATTTCAGTTTATTTAATAAATAAATAGCTACTGAAGATTAACTCATTCTTCTTGGGTAAATTTTGGTTCTATGTGTCTTTATAAGAATGTGTCTTCTTTGAGTTTTGAATTTGTTGATGTAATTATTCACATATTCCTGAAATTACCATGTAGTTACTTGAAAATTTGTAGTGTTATCATCTCTCTCATTCTTGATATTTTTAAGATGTGTCCTCACTCTTTTTTTTCCCCCTCGGTCAGTCTGACTGGAGATTTATAAATTTTATTGATTTTTATCAAATAAACTATTTTTGTTTACATTGGCTTTCTCTATTTCTTTTTTTTTTCCGTTTTCTATTGCATTGATTTCTGCTCTAACCTTTACTTTTTTTTCGCTTACTTACTTTATGTTTAATTTGCTCATCTTTTTCTGGTTTCTTTAGGGATGTTTCATATAGGCAACATATATTTGGGTTTATTTTTTTTTATCCAATCTGACATTCTCTTCCTTTTAATTGGAGGTATTTAGATATTTACATTTAATATGTTTATTATTCTGATTAGGTTTAAGTCTATCATTTTTCAATTTGTTTTCTATTTGTCCCATTTGTTCTTTTTTTGTTCAGCCACAAATAACATGTTTTATTTCACAAGTCATTCTTTTTTTTTTTTTTAAGTTTCACATATATTGAACAATGGCCAGACATTTATATAATTTATGAAGTGATCCCTCTGATTACTCTATTACCTATCTGGCACTATGCATAATTATTATAATATTATTGACTATATTCTCTAAGCTGTACTTTATATCCCCGTGACTGTTTTCTAACTACTAATTTGTACTTCTTCTTTCTTTCACCTTTATCATTCTGCCTCCCAAATCCCCTACCCTCTGGCAGTTACCAGTTTGTTCTCTGTATCTGTGAGTCTGTTTTCATTTGTTTTTTTCATTTCTTTTGACCTTAGATTCCTCATATAAGGGAAGTCATATGGTATTTGTCTTTGTCTGACTTATTTCACTCAGTATAATACACTCTATTCCATCCATATCATTGCAAATGGTAAGATTTCATTTTCTTATGGCTGAATAATATTGAATTGTGTATATATAACACCATTTCTTTATAAGTCATCTATCGATGGACACTTATGGTTGCTTTTATATCTTGGCTATTGTTAGCACTGGTAAACATAGGAGTGTATAAATCTTTACGAATTAGTGTTTTGATTTTCTTCGGGTAAATACTCAGAAGTGCAATAGCTGCATCAAAAGGTAGTTCTATTTTTAGTTTTCTGAGGAAACTCCAAACTGTTTTCAATAGTGGCTGCACCAAATTGCAATTCCACCAACACTGTACAAGGTTCCTTTTTCTCCACATCCTTGTCAACAATTTTTGTTTTTTGACTTGATGATAGCCATTATGACAGGTATAAAGTGATATCTCATAGTGGTTTTAATTTGCATTTATATGATGATTAGTGACCTTGATCATCTTTTCACATGTCTGCTGGCTATCTATATGTCCTCTCTGGAGAAATAACTATTCAGGTCTTTTGCCCATTTTTTAACTGATCGCTTCTTTTTTTTTTTTTTTGGTGTTAAGTTGTATGATTTCTTTATAAAGTTTAGATATTAACCCCTTATCAGATGTATCATAGGCAATTATCTTCTTTCATTCAGTAGGTTGTCTATTCATTCTGTTGATGGTTTCTTTTACTCTTGCAAAACTTTTAGTTTGATATAGTCCCATTTGTTTATTATTTTTTTTCTTTTTTTTCCCTTGTCTGAGAAGATATATCAGAAAAGAATATTACTAAGGACAATATCAGAGAGTTTACTGCCTGTGTTTTCTTTTAGGAGTTTTATGGTTTCAGGTCTTACATTTAATTCTTTAATCCATTTTAACTTTATTCTTGTATATGATGTAAGAAGGTGGTCCAGTTTCATTTTTTTTTGCATGTATCTATCCAGTTTTTACAACACCATTTATTGAAGAGACTGTCTGTACCCCATTGTATAGTCTTGCCTATTAAATATATTAAATGCCATATATTAAATAGGGGTGGATTTATTTCTGAAATCTCTATTCCATTCCATTGATCTATGTATCTGTTTTCATGCCAGTACCATGCTGTTTTGATTACTATAGCCCTTGTAGTATAGTTTGATATCAGGTAGTGTGATACCTCCAACTTTGTTCTTCTTTCTTAAGATTGTCATGGCTATTTAGGATCTTTTGTGGTTCTATATAAATTTTTGGATTATTTGTTCTAGTTCTCTGAAAAATGTCATTGGTATTTTGATAGGAATTGCACTGAATCTTTAGATTGCTTTGGGAAGTATGGCCATTATCATGATGCTGATATTTCCTATCCATGAAAAATGTATATGCTTCTATTTATTTGTATCTTCTTAAACTTCTTTCTTCAATAACATAATTTTCTGAGTGCAGGTCTTTTACCTCCTTGGTTAAGTTTATTTTTAGGTATATATTTTTTCGATGCAATTATAAATAAAATCGTTTTCTAAATTTTACTTTCTTGTAATTTGTTATTGGCATATACAAATGCAACTGACTTCTGAATATTCATTTCGTATCCTGTTACTTTATTAAATTTATTCATCAGTTCTACAGATTTGTGTGTGTGTGTGGAATTTGTAGGGTTCTTTATATATAGTACCATGCCATTTGCAAATAATGAGTTTTACTATTTCCTTTTCAATTTCAATACTTTCCATGTCTCTTTTTTGTCTAATTTCTGTAGGTAAGATTTCAATTATCATGTTGAGTAAAAGTGGTGAAAGTGAACATCCTAGTCTTGTTCCTAATCTTAAAGAAAATGCTCTTAAGTTTTCCCCATTGATTATGGATTAGCTGTTGGTTTGTCATATATGGTCTTTATTATGTGAAGGTATGTTCCCTCTATTTCCACTTTGCTAAGAGTTTTTTATCATAAACGATTGCTGGATTATGTCAAATGCTTTTTTTTTTTTTGCTTCTATTGCTATGATCATATGATTTTTACCTTTCAATTTGTTAATGTGGTGTATCACATTGATTGATTTGCAAATATCGAATGGAACTTGCAACTAAAAAATAAATCTAACTTAATCATGGTATATGATATTTTTAATGTATGGCTAAATTCAGTTTGCTACTGTTTTGTTGAGGATTTTTGCATCAATGTTCATCAGAGATATAGTTTTCTTTTATTGTAAAGTCTCTATCTGGTTTTGGAATCAAGGTAATTATGCCTTATAAAAAAAAATAGGGAGCTTTCCACACTCTTGAATTTTTCAGAATAGTTTGAGAAAAATAGGTGTTAATTCTTCGTTGAATGTTTGGTAAAATTCACCAATGAAGCCATCTGGTCCAGAACTTTTTCCTGGAAGTTTTTTTTTTTAATTACCGATTCGATTTCCTTTGTGGTAATCAGTCAGTTCAGATTTTCTGTTTCTTCTTGACTCAGTCTTGGGAGATTGTAGATTTCTAAAAATATATCCATTTCTTCCAGATTGTCCATTTTGTTGACATATAATTGTTCATAGTACTTTTTCATAATCCTTTGTATTTCTAAGGAGTCCGTAGTTACTTCTTCTCTTTCATTTCTTATTTTATTTATTTGAATCTTCTCTCTTTTTCTCATGAGGAGTCTAGTTAAAGGTGTATCAATTTTGTTTCTCATTTCAAAGAACTAGCTCTTGGTTTTACAATCTATTGTATTATATTTCTAGACTCTATTTTCATTATGTTTTCTCTAGTCTTTATTATTTTCTCCCTTCACTAAAGTTTAGTTTTGTTTGCTGTTCTTTTTCTAGTTCTTTAAATGTAAGGTTAGAATGTTTGAGATTTTTCTTATATTTTGAGGTAGGCCTGTATTGCTATGAATTTCCTTCTGAGGAATGTTTTTGCTATACCATAGATTTTGGGGCATATTTTTCAATTTCATTTGTCTTTCTGTATCTTTTGATTTCTTCCTTGCTCATTGTTAACCTATTGTTATAGTGTGTTATTGAGCATCTATATGTTTGTGTACTTTTCAGTTTTTTTGTATAATTGATTTCTAACTTTATACCATAGTGGTCAGAGAAAAATGTTGGTATCATTTAATTCCTCTTAAATTCACTGAGACTTGTTTTGTGGTCTAGTGGTCTACCCTAGAAAATGTTCCATGTGCAATTGAGAAAAATGTATAATTTTCTCCTTTGGAGTGAAATGCTCTAAGAATATCAATTAAATCCATTTGTTGTGTCATTTAAGGCTGCTGTTCCCTTGTTGATTTTCTATCTGAAACATCTTTCCATTGGCTTCAATAGAGTGTTAAAATCATACCGTGACTATATTACTGTCGATCTCTCACTTCTTGTAAGTCAATATTTGCTTTATATATGTAGATGCTCCTATGTTAAGGGCATGAATGCTTACCTGGGTTATGTCCTCTTGTTGTATTCATCCATTTATCATTATGTAATACCTTCTTTGTCTCTTATTATAGCCTGTCTTAAAGTCTATTTTTCCTCAAATATGTATTGCTACCCCAGCTTTTTTTTCCATTTCCATTTGTGTGAAATATCTTTTTCCATCCCTTTACGTTCAGTTTGTGTCTGCCATTTGATCCGAAGTGGGTCTCCTGTAGACAGTATATGTATGGGTCTTATTTTTTTATCCATTCAGGTACCTTAAGCCTTTTGATTGGAACATTTAATCCATTTAGATTTAAAGTGATTATTAATAGGTACATATTCATTGTCATTTTATTATTTATAATTGTTTTGTTTATTTTTCCACTACTTCTTAAAGAAGTCTCTGCAACATCTCTCATAATATTGGCTTATTGGTGGTGAATTCCTTTAACTTTTTTTTTTTTTTTTGTCTGAGAAGCTCTTAATCTCACCTTCCATTCTAATTGATAGTCTTCCTGAGTAGAGTAGTCTTGGTTGTAGGTTCTTGTTTTTCATTACTTTTAATATTTCTTGCTAGTGCCTTCTGGCCTACAAAGTTTCTGTTGAAAAATCAGCTGGCATTCTTATGGGAGTACCTTTATAAGTATCTAGCTGTCTTTCCCTTGCTGCTTCTTAGATTCATTCTTTGTCTTTAATCTTTGGTATTTTAATTATGATGTGTCTTGGTGTTGGTCTGTTTAAGTTCCTCTTGTTTGGGACTCTGTGCTACCTGAACTTGTATGTCCAATTCCTTTCCCAAGTTAGGAAAATTTTCCATCATTAATCCTGCAGATATATTTTCAATCTCTTGCTCTCTCTTTTTCTCCTTCTGGTACCCCTATGTTTAGGATGTTAGTCCAAAAATTCTCTTAACATATCCTCAGCTTTTTTTTTTTTGCTGTTCCAATTGGGTATTCTCTGCTACCTTGTCTTCCAACTTGTTGATTAGATCTTCTGCTTCATCCAATCTATTGTTGGTTCCTTCTAGTATATTCTTCATTTCAGTTATTGTATTTTTCATTTATGACTTTTTTTTATGGTTTATATATCCTTTTTTATGCTTACTATCTCTCTGTTGAGGTCTTCACTGAGACTATCTATTCTCCTTCTAAGTTCATTGAGCACCCTTATAACCAGTGTTTTAAACTCTATATCTTGTAGGTTTTTTGCTTACATTTTGTTTTTGTTTTGTTTTGTTTTGCTTTTCCCTGAAGTTTTCTCCAGTTGTTTCATTTGTGGCATGTTTCTTTTTTCTCATTTTAGTTGCCTCTCTGTGTTTGTTTGTGTGTATTATATAGATTTTTAATGTCTCCCAGTCTTGGCCAGGTGACCGTATGTAGTTGGTGACTGTGTGGGCCAATGGCGCAGTCTCCCTGATCACCTGTGCTGGAAGATCCGGGACCATTCTTTGAATGGGTTGTACATGTTCTCTTTTTGTTGGTAAGCTTTGGTTTCTATTAGCATGTCAGTGGGTTTAACTGACTCTCAGGCTGACTGGCTGGGAGGATTGGTCATTCCCACATGAGCCGCTATGTTGGGACTGACTATACAGAGTGGGATTCACTCTATCAGGCTTGTGTACCTGTTGAGACCATCTTTTGGATGTTCTGCTTGTGGACTAGTCAGGTAGTGTTCTGTTATGGTGTGACATCAGCTTCCAGGTATGTTGGTTCTGTAGCCCTTTGGGAGAGGCTTCCATGCAGGCCAAGGCTAGCCACTGCTTTTGATTGCTTGGGGAAGCCTGGTAGGGCTACAAAGTGATCCGTGGGTGGTTTCTGCCTGTGCTTGATCTGGAGTCATGTGAGAGAGACTACACCGTGAATCATGGATGGTTTTCCTCAGTACCAGGCCTGAGGTGGCTTAACAAAAGGTCTAGGGTACCCCAATTCCTGAGTCTGCCTTCTGGCTGCCCAGAAAGCTCTGTAGCTAAAAATGCCTTTGGGTGATATGCAATTTAAGTGATGCTAGGACCCAGGAAATCACTGGGGTAAAGCGAATAGATTTTACCTGGCCAACGTAGATTCACATTTGGTGCCAGGGTGAGCTGAGGACTGTTGACTGCTGTCATATGCTCCCTCTGTGGAGCATGCAATGTGGAGTTGGTTACCAGACAACCAGTCTGCCACAGGTAATTTGCAAGTTGGGTGGGGCAGAGTCTCAGGGATTCTCAGGGTGGAGTGAGCAGATTCTATCAGGCCAATGTAGATTCAGATTTGTAGTCATAGACAAGCCTGTAGCCTCTCGCAAAAATCTCAGATCATACCAAGGCAAGCCATTGCTTGATCGACTAGACTTGAGGTTGTTCTTCAAGTTGATTGTTATATTTTATTTGTAATTTTAATGTGGTCATGGGAGGAGGTGAACACCACTTTTACCTAGCCCACCATCTTGAACCCCTTCCTGTCCTATCTATTTTGTCTTCCTTTGCATACTTTTTCTGTCTTCTTTTGGGTTAATTGATTATTATTTATGACTAACATTTATAATTTTTCAGGTTATCAGCAGTAGCTTTTTAAAATTTTAATATCTGCATTAGGGTTTATAGTATACATCATTAACTTGTCGAGTCCATTTTCAATGATACTATACCACTTCACATATAGCATAAGCACCTTGCAATAGTTTACTTCCAATCCTCCCCACCTGGACTTTTTGCTATCATTTTCACCTCAAATTTAATTGTTGTTTTGTTTATTTCTTTGTTTAAATAGTCAGTTATATTTTATAGAGATTCAAATAATAATAAAACATTCATATATTTACCGATACATATACCATTTCTGATGCTTTTCGTTTATTGTGTTGATCCAGGTTTCTTTTTGGCACCATTTTCTTTCTGCTTGAAAACTTCATTTAGCATTTTTTTTTTGTAGTGTGAGTTTGCAGGTGATTAATTCCCTTAGTTTCTGAAGAACAGGAGAAGTCTTTATATCACCCTCATTTTAAAAAGATATTTTGTGTGAATAAAAAAATTCTAGGTTGACTGTTTTATATCTTATTACAGTACTTTAAAGAAGCTATTCTAAGTCTACGGCCATGACACCCAGAACAGGTCCGATCTTGTCTGATCTCGAAAGCTAAACAGGGTCGTGCCTGGTTAGTATTTGGATGGGAGACCACCTAGGAATACCAGGTGTTGTAGCTCTTTGGTGTTTAAAAAATAAAAATAAAAATAAAATAAAATAAAGAAACTATTCTACTGTCTTCTCACTAGCAATTTTTCCAGTAGGAAATAAGATGTCATCCTTACTCTTACTCCTCAGTACACACATATCTTTTGTTTTGTGGCCACTCTAAATTTTTTCTCTTCATCACTGGTTTTGAGCAATTTGACTGTGATGGGTCTAAGGGAAGTTCTCTTTCTTCTTTTCTTTGGTTTTGTTAAATTTCTGGGATATGTAAATTTATCAAATTTGAAAATTTTTTAACCATTATTTCTTCAAATACTTTGTGTGTCTCCACTTCTCTCTCCTTTCTTTTGAAGATGTCAATTCCATGAATATTTGGTTGCTTGAATTTACACCACAGTTCGCAGATGCTGTGTTCATTTTATTTTATTCTTATTCTTCTGTTTTATTTTTAAGTCTCTATTGCTAGGTGTTCAAGTTTAGTAATCTTTTCTTCTGCTCTGTTTAATATAATATTAATCCAAACCAGTGCATTTCTTATATCAGACATTGTAATTTTCTAAGCTTTGATTCGAGTCTTTTACATATCTTTTATGTCTCTACTTAACTTTTGAACATATGCAATACACTTATAAAACTGGTTAATGTCCTCATCTGTTAATTCTACCACCTGTGTCAGTTCTGAGTTGTTTTCAATTAATTGTTTATTCTCTGCATTATGGGTCATATTTTCATACTCATTTAAATTACCAGTGTTCATTGATTAGATGCACTATTCTGTAAATTTTAACTTGTGAAGTGCTGATATATTTGTATTCCTAAAAATATTCTAGAGCTTTTCTCTAAAATGGAGTTGTTACTTGGAAGTAGTTTGATCCTTTCGGGTCTTGTTTTTGACATTTGTTAGGCTGGACCAGAGCGGAATTTTAGTCTATTGATAATCATTCACCACTACGCTGAGACAATATACTTATAAATACTGTATTCAATGCTACATGCATTCAGGTTTTCCAGGCTGGCTTGTGAGAATAGGCACTACTTCTGATCCTATGTAAATGCTGGGTAATTTCCTTCTAATCATTTCATATTGTTATTTACCTAAGCTCACTCATTTTCTTCACACAACTATTATGATCAGTACTCTGTTGAATACCCAAGGGGAATCCTGTGTAGATATTCAAGTTTTTCTCTCTGTCAAGATAACTCCTCTCTGGTACTCTGACCCGTGAGTTTTCTCTCTAGGCACTAAGATACATTTTTTTTTTCATGTAAGCATTCCAAGCTCCACCTGTGATCTCCCTACATCTGCTGTTTTCCAGAAACAACCTCAAAGCAGTAAACTGAGGCAATTATATTTCTCACTTCATTTTTCATTTCATTCTTGTCTCTTATGGATTACTGCTCTTTATTTCTTGATATCCAGTATCTTGAAAAGTATTCTCTCTCTCTCTCTCTCTCTCTCTCTCTCTCTCTCTCTCTCTCACACACACACACACACACACGCACACACACACACACAATGTGTTTTTAGGTGAGAGGGTAAATATAATCCCTATTACTTTGTTATACCTGAAAGCAAACCTCCCAACACTGCATCTTAAAAGCTTTATTTGAAATCAGACACTAAAGAATTTGAAATAATTTTATTCTCCCCAAACTCTTAGCACATTGGCATATAGTAAACATGGCCTATTGGGTATGTCAATTTTCTTTGGCCAAAGATCACCAAAAACACAAGCATAGTAGAAAAAGCTGGGTTTACTACTCATTGAAGCAAGAGAGAATGTACGCCCTCTGGAACCATGGATTTTCTGAACTTAACAAATAAAAATACAGAATACCCAGTTAAATTTGAATTTCACATAAACAATGAAAAATTTTATTATAAATATGTTCAATGCAATATTTGGTACATACTTATATTATAAAGTTATTTATCTGAAATTCAAATTTAAGTGGTCATCCTGCATTTGATCTGGCAATCCTAGTGCTATGGTCTAAATGTTTATATCCCCCTATAATTCACATGTTGGAATAATAACACCCAATGTGATGGTATTAAATATGGGGCCTTGGAGGAGTGATCAGGTCCTGAGAGTGGAGCCCACATGAATACCATTAGCATTCTTATAATCGAGATCTCACATTGTTCCCCAGCACCTTCCAATAAGTAAGGATACAACAAAGAGTCTGCGATATTGAAGACAATCTTCACCTCACCATGTTGGCACCTTGATCTCGGATTTCCAGATAATAACTATGAGAAATAAATTTCTGTTATTAATAAGCTACTCACTCTGTTATTTTATTATAACATGCTGAATGGACGAAAACACCTAGTCTCAATAAGAAGATTTTGGAAAAGTTTTACTGAAAGATTTGGGCTCCTATTATGTATTATGAGGTTGGGATGGATGATTAAGGAAGTGAAACTTTGCTCTAGATTGGATGCTCTCAGCATCTGAGGGTAATTCTATGATTGAATATCTTCTTAATAAATTTTACCTATATGGATGGCAGACTAGATCAAAGGTAAAACTGTTATTGGTAGAGAAGTGGCAGTCACTCAGATTAGTCAGGTGTCGTAGTGCAGAAAGGTACCTCAAAGTTGTCCCCATAAGTGACTTTGAAGCTGTAATTAAAGTAATGAACCTTAAATAGGTAGTTTATCCTGGATTATCCAGGTGAGTCCCAACTAATCACCTTAACTTCTTTTTAAAAGTAGAGAACTTCATAAAACTGGGAGCAGGAGAGGTTTGAAGGAAGACTCAACTGGCCATTGCTAAAGGGAGGGCCACATGTAAAACATGAGAAAGAATGCAAGCAGTCTGTAGGAGCAAAGACTCAGCCCTCACCTGACAGCCAGCCAAGAAAGCTGGACCTCAGTCCTACAACCAAGAACTAGTTCCAACAAAAACTTGAATGAGCTTAGAAGCAAATTCTTCCCCAGATCCTCCAGAAAGGAATTCAGCCCCATTGTCTCCTTGATTTCAGTTGTTGTGATTCCTAGAGCAGAGAACTCAGATGAGCCACATCGTTCCTGGACTTTTGACCTACAAAACTGTGAGTTAATAAATGGGTGTTGCTTTAAGCTGCGAAATCTGTGGTAATTTATTACAACACCAATATAAAACTAATACACCAAGAAGATAGGTTGCTATTTTATGGCTTGGATTATTTATTTTTTTGCCTACGCTTTGACATGATTATGGTATGGTCTTGTTTTTATCTTATTTCACCATGGTCATAGAATGACATTGTCTAATGTTGATAGTCTGAAATTGTATTCAATGGGAGAACACCAAAACTGCTATGAGTGACAGGCAAGCTTATAGTCACACCAAGATCCAGATGATAGTACCAAACCAGCTTCTGAATGTCAGAAATTGTTTTTGTTTGTTTCTCTCAAATATATAAATGCAGAGCTACCAGTTAGGTTTGCTCAACTTCAAAATACACATGATTCAAATTAGAGATTGAGTGAAATTACAAATTGTTGCACACTATGGATCTTAAAGACTACTCAAAACTATAAATGTTCAACTTGCTGGTATCAAAGTATGCTGCTTAAAAAGTTGGCTATCCTTCAGGGAATTAAGGTTATTTTTCAATGCCAAGTATAGTTAGAATACAGGTTCTAAGGAGAAAGTATAAGTGCTAAGATGAATGCAATCTGAAGATCAGGCTATTAAAATAATTGGTTCATATTCACAAATCAATCGACTTATTTTTAATACTTTATTTTTTGGAGCAGATTTAGTTTTACAATGCAATTGAGAGGAAGATATACAGATTTCTCACATATCCCCTGCTTCACATGTATATAGCCTTTTCTGTCACTAACATTCCTCATCAACTAATCAGAATGGACTTTTTTTTTTTTTAACCGAAGATGAACCTACCTTGACACATCATAATCACCCAAAGCCCGTAGTTTACCTTAGGGTTCATTCTTGGTATCGTACACAATATATAATGACATACATCCATCATTATAATATCATACTGAGTATATTCACTACCCT
>NW_011888965.1:380118-386244 GCF_000151845.1 Pteropus vampyrus
GCAGTCACTCAGATTAGTCAGGTGTCGTAGTGCAGAAAGGTACCTCAAAGTTGTCCCCATAAGTGACTTTGAAGCTGTAATTAAAGTAATGAACCTTAAATAGGTAGTTTATCCTGGATTATCCAGGTGAGTCCCAACTAATCACCTTAACTTCTTTTTAAAAGTAGAGAACTTCATAAAACTGGGAGCAGGAGAGGTTTGAAGGAAGACTCAACTGGCCATTGCTAAAGGGAGGGCCACATGTAAAACATGAGAAAGAATGCAAGCAGTCTGTAGGAGCAAAGACTCAGCCCTCACCTGACAGCCAGCCAAGAAAGCTGGACCTCAGTCCTACAACCAAGAACTAGTTCCAACAAAAACTTGAATGAGCTTAGAAGCAAATTCTTCCCCAGATCCTCCAGAAAGGAATTCAGCCCCATTGTCTCCTTGATTTCAGTTGTTGTGATTCCTAGAGCAGAGAACTCAGATGAGCCACATCGTTCCTGGACTTTTGACCTACAAAACTGTGAGTTAATAAATGGGTGTTGCTTTAAGCTGCGAAATCTGTGGTAATTTATTACAACACCAATATAAAACTAATACACCAAGAAGATAGGTTGCTATTTTATGGCTTGGATTATTTATTTTTTTGCCTACGCTTTGACATGATTATGGTATGGTCTTGTTTTTATCTTATTTCACCATGGTCATAGAATGACATTGTCTAATGTTGATAGTCTGAAATTGTATTCAATGGGAGAACACCAAAACTGCTATGAGTGACAGGCAAGCTTATAGTCACACCAAGATCCAGATGATAGTACCAAACCAGCTTCTGAATGTCAGAAATTGTTTTTGTTTGTTTCTCTCAAATATATAAATGCAGAGCTACCAGTTAGGTTTGCTCAACTTCAAAATACACATGATTCAAATTAGAGATTGAGTGAAATTACAAATTGTTGCACACTATGGATCTTAAAGACTACTCAAAACTATAAATGTTCAACTTGCTGGTATCAAAGTATGCTGCTTAAAAAGTTGGCTATCCTTCAGGGAATTAAGGTTATTTTTCAATGCCAAGTATAGTTAGAATACAGGTTCTAAGGAGAAAGTATAAGTGCTAAGATGAATGCAATCTGAAGATCAGGCTATTAAAATAATTGGTTCATATTCACAAATCAATCGACTTATTTTTAATACTTTATTTTTTGGAGCAGATTTAGTTTTACAATGAAATTGAGAGGAAGATATACAGATTTCTCACATATCCCCTGCTTCACATGTATATAGCCTTTTCTGTCACTAACATTCCTCATCAACTAATCAGAATGGACTTTTTTTTTTTTAACCGAAGATGAACCTACCTTGACACATCATAATCACC
Source organism: Pteropus vampyrus (assembly GCF_000151845.1). Lineage (NCBI taxonomy): Eukaryota > Metazoa > Chordata > Mammalia > Chiroptera > Pteropodidae > Pteropus > Pteropus vampyrus. The sequence goes on from NW_011888965.1 coordinate 381,482, forward strand.
CAAAGCCCGTAGTTTACCTTAGGGTTCATTCTTGGTATCGTACACAATATATAATGACATACATCCATCATTATAATATCATACTGAGTATATTCACTACCCTAAAAGTCTTCTGTGCTCTATTTTTTTCTACCCACCTCCACCCGAGGTAACCACTGACTTCTTTATTGTCTCCATAGTTTTTAGCTTTCTGGAATGACATTTGGTTGGAATCAAATAGTCTGTAGCCTTTCATATTGGCTTCTTATAATTAGTAAATATATATTTAATGTTCCTCCATGTTTTTTCATGGCTTGAAAACTCATGTATTTTTAGCACTGAGTAATATTTCATTTTTTGGATGCAATACAGTTTGTTTATCCATTCACTTAATAAAGGATATATTGATTGTTTCCAAGTTTTGGCAATTATTAAGAAAGCTGCTATAAACATCCATGCACACGTTTTTATGTAGGCATGTTTTTCCACTTCTTTGGGTAAATACCAAAGAATGCGATTGCTGGATCATACGGTAAGAGTATGTTTAGTTTTGTAGGAAACCACCTAACTTTCATCGAATTTTGCATTCCCACCAGTAAAATGAGAAAACCTCTTGCTCCATGTCCTCAGCAGCATTTGGTGTTGTTGTTTTGGATTTTGGCCATTGTGTAGTGGTATCTCATGGTATTTTAATTTGCATTTACATGGAGACATATGATGTGGAGCATCTTTTCAAATACTTACTTGCCATCTGTATATCTTTTTCGGTAAGATATCTGTTAAGGTCTTTAGCTCATTTTTAATTGGGTTATTTGTTTTCTTATTGTTGAGTTTTAAGTATTCTTTCTATATTTTGGATAATAGTTCTTTATCCAATGTGTCTTGCAAATATTTTCTCCCAATCTGTGGCTTGTCTGTGAGAAAATAAAAGTTGTTTATGTCATAGGTGTGTCATGGTCAGTACAATTTTTTTAAGACATAAAGGAAAATATAGTGCTAAAGTATAGAAAGGTTTTAAAATGTACTACTCAGAATTATTGCCCAGCTGTTTATTCATTACTGCATGTAGTAAATTGGTAATGGGTTATATGTAGTACCTGTAAATACACTTTACTACAGTATAGGCTGCTTTAAAATTTATGTATTTATCATAAAAATAAGATTTCTGTCCACATTATAACATAATCCAACGAAATCACAATATTTCAGGCATATCTGATAAACATATTAGGGCCTGCAGATCAACTCCAGGATCACTATCATGGAATCTCTGGAGACAAAGTGAATTTTCTAAAATTTTCTCAGGCTTTAATCGATCTTTCTAATGTCTGTGGGATAAATCATGAGATCCAAAAATATTCTTGTATTTCAGTGAGAAATGGGTCCCCTGGGCCAGAATCCAGCTCATCTGAACCTCAGTGCTTATTTAATTGACAGAAGCACTACTCTAGATGTTATATTTTCCTAGCCTAGAAAATTTGATTAATTTATTTTTATTTTATTTTTTATTTATTTTTAATTAATTAAATTATTTATTTATGGTTACATTGGTTAACAAAATCCAATGTTTCATCTGTACACTTTAACAATAAAGCATACATATATTTACACTATGTGTTCACTTTCCATAGTTAGATTTCTTTCTGTAACCACGTATTTGACCACCATTACCCCATCTACCTCTCATCTTCCCTGACCCCCTACACTCTGATAATCACTAGTCCATTGTCTATGTCCATGAGTCTCTATTTATTTGCCCTGTTCATTTTTTGCTTTTAGATTTATGTCCCACATATAAGTGATATCATGTGATTTTCAACTTTTTCTGTCTGGATTATTTCACTTAGCACGATTATCTCGAGGTCCATCCATGTTGCATTAAATGGCAATATTTCAATTCTTATGGCTGAATAATATTCCATTGTGTATATGTACCACAGCTTCTTTAGCCAATCATCTATCGTAGGACACTTCGGTTGCTTACAGGTCCTGGCCACTGTGAATAATGCTGCTATGAACATCGGTGTGCAAATATGTTTTTAGGTATGGGTTTTCAAGGCTTTGGGGCAAATAACCAATATAGAGATTGCTGGATCATATGGTAGATCAATTCTTAGTTTTTTAAGAAACCTCCATACTGTGTTCTACAGTGACCGTACCAATTTGCAATCCCACCAGCAGTGTATGAGGGTTTCTTTTTCTCTGCATCCTCTCCAACAATTTTTATTACATATCCTATTGATTATAGCTATTCTAACAGGTGTGAGATGGTATCTCATTGTGGTTTTGATTTGCATTTTCTAATACCTAGTGATGTTGAGCACCATTTCATGTTTGTTGACCATTTGTAGGTCCTCGAGGAAGAAGTGTCTGTTCAGGTCCTCTGCCCATTTTTTGATTGGATCGTTTGTTTTTGTTGTTATTGAGTAGTATGAATTCATAGTATATATTGGATATTAGGCCCTCATCAGAGGCATTTCCTGAAAATATATTTTCCCATTCAGATGGTTGACTCTTTACCTTGTTGACAATTTCTTATGCTGAGCAGAAGCTTTTCAGTTTGATGTAATCCCATTGATTTATTTTAGTTTTTCCTTCCCTTGCTTTTGAGGTCAAATTCATAAAATCTTATTTACGTCCAAGATCCTCGAGTTTAGTTGCTATTTTTTCTTCTATGCAATTTATAGTTTCAGGTCTTATATTCAGGTCTTTAATCCATTTTAAATTAATTTTGGTGTGTGGTCATAAACAACGGTCTAGATTCATTCTTTTGTAGGTGGCTTTCCAGTTTTCCATGCACCATCTATTGAACAGGATTTCGTTTTTTCACTGCATATTTTTGACTTCTTTGTCCAAAATTATTTGCCCATATAAATATGAGTTTACTTATGTACTCTCAATTCTCTTTCACTGGTCTCTGTATCTCTTTTTCAACCAATACCATGCCATTTTGATTACTGTCACTTTGTAGTACAATTTGAAGTCGGGCAGAGTGATACCTCCAGCCTCGTTCTTTTTCCTCAGGACAGTTATGGCAATTGGGGGTCTTTTGTGTTTGCATACAAATCTGATGATTTCTTCTCCTATTTCTTTAAAAAATGTCAATGAGAATTTGATGGAGATTGCATTAAATCTGTATAATGCTTTAGGAAATATGGTAATTTTAACTATGTTGATTCTTCCAATCCAAGAACACAGAATATCTTTTCATTTCTTTGTATCTTCCTAGATTTCTTTTAATAGAGCCTTATAGTTTTTATTATATAGGTCTTTAACATGTTTCATTAGATTTATTCTTACATATTTTATTATTTTTGCTGCAATTGCAAAAGGAATTATTTTATCCACATCTTTTTCTGACATTTCATTATTAGAGTATACTAATGCTATGGATTTTTGAACGTTGACTTTGTATCCAGAAACTTTACTGTATTTGCTTATTGTTTCTAGCAGTGTTCCTGTGGAGTCTTTAGGGTTTTCTATGTAGAGAATCACGTCATCCACAAATAGTGATTGTTTGACTTCCTTGTTTCTTATTTGGATGCCTTTTATAACTTTCTCTTGCCTGATTGCATTCGCTAGGACCTCTAATGTTATATTGAATAACAGTGGCAGTAGTGGACAGCCTTGCCTTGTTCCTGATCTTGGAAGGTTTTTTGTTTTTGACCATTAAGTACAATGTTGGCTGAGGGTTTGTCATATATGGCCTTCATTAAGTTAAGGTACTATCCTTTTATACCTATTTGTGAAGTGTTTTGATCATAAATGGATGCTGTATCTTTTCAAAGGCTTTTTCTGCATCTATTGATATAATCATATGATTCTTATATTTTAATTTGTGAGGTGTATCACATTAACCAATTAGCATATGTTGAACCATCCCCATGCCTCTGGGATAAAGCCCACTTGATCGTGATATATAATTCTTTTGATATGTTGCTATATTTGGTTCACTAGTATATTATTTATGATTTTTGCCTGTGTGTTCATGAGAGATATTGGTCTGTAGTTTTCTTTTTTTGTGTTATCTTTACCAAGTTTTGATATCAGGGTAAGATTGTACTTATAAAATGAGTTGGGAATTATCACCTCCTCTTAGATTTCTTAAAGAGTTTGAGGATAATAGGTATTAAATCTTCTTTAAATGTTAGATTGAATTAACCATTGAAGCAATCTGGTCCTGGACTTTTACTTTTTGGTAGGCTGTTGATAATTGTTTCAATTTCTATACAGATGATCAGTCTATTAGATTTTCCAATTCTTCTTGATTCAGTCTAGGAAGCTTATATTTTTCTAAGTACTGGTTTGTTTCTTCTAGGTTATTAAATGTAGTGTTATATACTTTTTCATAGTATTCTTGTATGATCCTTTGTATTTCCGCGGTGTCTGTCATAATTTCCCCTCTTGCATCCCTGATTTTGTTTATCTATGTCTTTTCTCTTTTTTGTTTAGTGAGTCTAGCCAGGGGGTTGTCAATTTTATTAACTTTCTCAAAGAACCAGCTCTTTGTTGCATTTATTTTTTCTATTATTTTTTCCATTTCATTTATTTCTACTCTAATTTTGATTCTTTCTTTCCTTCTGCTGACTTTAGGCTTCATTTTTTCTTCCTTTTCTAGTTTTTTTAAATGAAACATTAGGTTGTTTATTTAGGCTCGTTCTCGTTTTTGAAGGTAGACTTGTAAAGCTGTGAACTTTCCTCTTATGACCGCTTTTTCCATGCCCCCAAAATTTTGATATCTTGTACTATCATTATCATTTATTTCTATGTATCTCTTGATCTCT
>NW_011888965.1:386294-394195 GCF_000151845.1 Pteropus vampyrus
TTTTTCCATGCCCCCAAAATTTTGATATCTTGTACTATCATTATCATTTATTTCTATGTATCTCTTGATCTCTATTTTTATTTTTCTCTGACCTAATTATTTTTCAGTAGCATGCTGTTTAATCTCCATGTACTTGTGTTTCTCCCTGCATATTTTTTGTAGTTGATCTCTAGTTTCAAAGCATTATGATCAGAAAATATGATTATTGTGATTTCAACCCTCTTATATTTGTTGAGGCTATCTCTGTGTCCCAGTATGTGGTAGATTCTGAGAATGTTCCCTGTGCACTAGAGAAGAATGTAGAAGCAGCTGTTTTGGGATGGAAGGCTCTGTAAATGTCAATTATGTCCTACTGGTGTAATGTGTCATTTAAGGATGTTATTTCTTTATTGATTTCTGTTTGGATGATCTGTCCATTTCAGACAGTGAGGTATTTAGGTCCCTTACTATGATAGTGTTTTGGTATGTTTCTCCCTTTACTTCTGTTAGTAATTTCTTTACATATTTTTGGGCTCCCTAATTGGGAGCATAGATATTAATAAGTGTTATGTCTTCTTGGTGCATGATTCTCTTTATCATTATGAAGGTTCCCTCAGTGCATTTCTTTACTTTTTATTTTGAAATCTATTTCATCTGATCTTAGTACTGCTACTCCTACTTTTCTCTGAATGCCATTTGCTTGAAATATCATTTTCCATCCTTTCACTTTGAGTCTATATTTTTTGGGGGGACTGAGATGTGTCTCCCGGAGGCAACATATGGTTGGGCTTTGTTTTTCGATCCATTCTGCAACTCTGTGCCTTTTTATTGGTGATTTCAGTCCATTTACATTTAGGGTGATTATTGAAATATGAGGTCTTCTTATAGCCATTTTATCTTTTGCTTTCTGATAACTCAGTATTTCTATTGTTTCCTTGTCTTTGTGTGTCTATTTTCTTTATTTTGTTTGGCTTTTGTGGATTTTCCCTCTGATTCTTCTTGTTTTATCTTATATACTTCAGTTCTGAATCTTTGGTGTGTGGTCACCATTATGAATAAGAAAAGGATAGTTATATATACATACATACATTCATCTATTTTCTTCTGCGTGTGCCTTATCTTCATTCACCTTTGCGAATTTGGATCTTTGAATCCTCTCCTTTTCAGTTAATGTTATCTCAATTTGTCCCTATGTATGTTGAATATGCATTACTACATTGCTATAGCAAATATCTTCTTATTATTTAGCTTATAATCCCTGTTCTTAGTAAGGGTTGCACTCCTCTGCTTCTATCTACCTGCTAGTCTCCTTACTCCCAATTTTGTATTTTTTTGTTGTTGCTATTTTGTTTTAGGTGAGCTGACCCCATTTCACTATTTTCTATAATACAGGCCTCGTAGAGGAGAATTCCCTCAATTTTTGTATGTCCGGAAAGGTCTTTATTTCTCCTTCATATCTAAAGGAGACCTTAGCTGGATACATTATTCTTGGCTGGTGCTTATTTCATTTAAGAGTTTGAATATTTGATTCCAGTCCTTTCTGGCCTGTAAGGTTTGTGCTGAGAAGTCTGATGATAATGTAATGGGTTCTTTTATAAGTTACTGTCTTCTCTCTTTCTGCCTTGAGAATTCTGTCTTTGTCATTGATTTTTGATAATTTTAATACAATGTGTCTTGGAGAAGTTCTTTTTGAGTTGAGAAAATTGGGTGCTCTGTTGACTTCTTGAATTCCAAGCTCCGGCTCATTCCTTAGATTTGAGAAATTCTCATCAAGTATTTGTCTGAAAGTGCTTTCTAATCCCTGCTCCTTACCTCCCCTTTGATAATGTCCATTATTCTTATGTTTCCTCTCCCAATGTTATCAGCTATTTCTTGAATTTCTTTTTCATTATTTTTTATTCTTTGGTTTCTCTCTTCTTTCTTCTGATTTATTTCTAGATTTCTCTCCTCAATATCACTGATCCTTTCCTCCATTTGGTTGACTCTATTTCCCAAGCTTGCTTTTTTATTTTTTAACTCTCGTAGTGTTTTTTATCTGCAGAAGATCTATTATATTCTTTTTGAGCATTTCAATCTCCTTGCTAAAGAATTCATTCTGCTAATTTAGCTGTTTTCTCAATTCCAGAAATTGTTGATATGACTCATTTCAGAACTCACTGAGGTTTTTTAGAATTACCATCCTGAATTCTCTCTCATTTAAGTTGCATATTTCTATGTGTGTAAGTTTATTTTCTGGATTTTTTTCTCTTTTTCTGAGATGCCTTGTCGTCTTGGTTGTTCATGGTGTTCAATGGACTATTTCTCTACCTGGGCATTAATGAAAGTGTATTCTGCTTTTTTTCCATAAAGATTTATTATATAAATATCTCTCTTTAGCCTGTTGCAAAGAAGGTGCTTTTCTTTTGATTTCCAGTAGGTGGCATCTAAGCCTCTTGTATCCCCGCTTTATATAAAGCCTTAATAATGCCTTTTTTTTTTTTACATGTTTAATTGCTCTCAGTACTCTCAGTCTCTGTCCCTGTCAGTGTTAGCATCAATTTCGGTAGCGTTTGTTCAGATTCCTCTTAGGCTCCATGGTGTTCAGTCTTGGATGGTATGGGGGGGGAGGGGCCCTCTCTTTTGGGGCTTGGGAACTGCAGCTCACCCTTGGTTTTGCAACCACAGCCGGTAAATCTCAATTGTTGTTTCTCTCCTGTCCTGCTTTTCTGCTGTTTGTCCTGACGACTGATCCTTGCCTCCGGCCACATGGAGATCACAGCACTCCCAGGCAGGGCTGTTCAGAGAACTCATAGCACCTTCTCCCCTCCCCTTCCTCCTACAGGTAACTCTGGTGGCTATGAGAGGTAGCTTCTTTGTTTCTCCCAGGCACCACCTGACACCTGGGGTTCTGACTTCTGGTAGCTCTTTTGCACAGATCCCATGCTCAGACATGCTTGTGTGCAGTTTTAGTGTTTTTTGTTGAGTTTTAGATGTTCAGCTTGTTGTTGTTTCAAGTGGAGAGATCTGGGAACGTCTCTCACTCTTCCATGTTTCTCCAATCTCCAGGAAGTAGACAGTTTTAAAGACTTTCAATTGGTCCTCTCTACTACAATAGCTTTAACCCAGAGAACCAATATGGAATTACCTGCCAACTAACAAGTGTATCCTTTGAAATTATACATTCATAGATCATGAAAATAACCACTGGCTAGATGGAGATCCAGTAGACCCGCTGTGAGCCAGACCTGGTGCAAGAATCCTCCATTTATTACCTGGCTTCCATACTTCTCCACACCATTTGTGGGGCATGGAAGGGGGGATAAATGACGCTTTGTAACCCTGAGTATCAAAGTTAATTCTGACCTTGCGTACAACAGTCCTCAAATGTTTGGTTTTGTTCCCTATCAACAGTATACTCTTATACAAGAAAATTACCATAGGCTTCTTTAAGGAAGGATTGACAGAATCATTACTATATACACTTGCCATGGCATTGCAAGTTTCTTTCTCATGAGGATCTTTTTTCTCATGGGAACCTTGCAGCTTCTTCAGACATTGGGTTACAGGCTCAGCTATAGAAACTAGACAAATGATCATAGCATTTTTTATTGAGGCAACTGCCTTCAGTCAATCTCGATTTCTTTCAACTTCATAGTTTGAGCAGTACAAAACACTATATTCTATTAACCATCTTCATCGCTCTCTGCAGGTCATACCCCCATCCCATGTTCCTCTCTCCTGCTGCTCATAATAATTATCCTTGACTTGCTTATGATGGTAAAGCAGGGAGTCCTTTCCATAAAGGCTTCTCCCACTTTCACAGCTGAGCTTCTCAGTGATGGTGGTGCCCCTCTCACTAAAAAGTTATTTATTTTCTGATAAATGATGTCTTTTCTAGGACCTCCAATGGAGCATAACCATCTGGTAGGTTTTCTGCCTCAACTAATATATCTACTCTAACGTGCTTATTTCTCTAATCCTTTTGATCTATTATTGCATGTTCATCCATGGCTGTTTTGCAATTTTTACTTCGTTTGGTGATGTTAATTGCTTCCTCTCTACATTTCTAAGAGCCATTGTAGTAGCCTGGTATTATCTATTATGATTCCTTTTTATAGATCAGGAGTCAGCAAACTTTTTTTTTTTTTTTTTTTTACTGTAAAGGGTCAGATAGTTAATATTTTAGGCTCTTCAGTCCACACTGTCTCTGGCCAAAAAACTTTATTTACAAAAACAGGAGTGGGCTTTAGTTTGCTGACCCTCGATATAGACTATCTTCTGGGATAGTGCTCTCATACTGATAAATTATCTCTCATTCAAATTCATTGACATAATATCTTCTGTATGCAGGACCATATATACTGTCTTGGCCACTGGCAGTATATTCCATCGAGGTACTGCAGCTTCTTTGGAATATATGCTCTGTTTTCCCCTAGTACGCGTAGTACTTCCCTGGAAAAATCATGCTGTGACTTAACACGAATAAGTAGCATAATGTCAGGGTGACAGGTGGGAAAATAAGTATTTCAGTACTGATGAGGAGGATCATAATGACATACTACATCTGCTATAATTCAACATATCTCTATGCAGAGTACCTACAAATGGAAATACATAAAAAGCTATGAATAAAATCAAATTTAAGTATTCAGCCTATAAACCTCACTTTGGAATATAAATTAGCCAAGTTTGTTGTGTATATAAATATGTATTTGGAAGATGACTGTATCTTTATTTCCATTTTTGAAGTATACAGGTTGAGTCTTATTCAAAATAATAAAGCAAATAAAATATCACCAGCATCCCAATTTCTGCAACCTTTCCCTATCTTGAGAATAGGGGTCCCTATCCTATCTTTCCCCAAAACCTTACTCTTAGGTATTCAGTATCATTTATGCCACCTTTCCTTCTTTTTACCGAGAAGAAATTAGATCCTTCCTTCTTTCAACACTATTTACTTGGGCACCTAATTTGTGAGTTTTTGTTTGTTTGTTTGTTTGTTTGTTTTTTATGTCGAGGACTACTACATGGAGTAAATAGAGAAAATTCCTAACATATTAAATCTTACGTATGAGTGTATGTGTGGGGTAACATAAAATATTTACAGCCCATGAGAAGGTCATTGTGGCTAGAGTGAAGAAAGTAAGATGGAGGAACATAAATGTAGTTAGATAGGGGTCAGATCATTTTGAACTTTTTTAATAAAAAGTTTGAATTTTATTACAATCGTAATGAGAAGATTTTGGGAGATTTTTCCATGTAAATAAGATCAGATTATTTGAAAAGATTATTATTTCTACTATGTGGAGAATCAAAGCAATAGTAGAAGCAGAGTCTTGTGAGAACGTTATTGTAGTCTCAGTGAGAGATTTGGGGACCTTCCTCCATAGATGGTAGCACTTTAAATAGAGAGAGTATTGGATATTTTCAGGAATATTTTCACTGTCAATGGGGATCAAAACTCTAAGTATGATGGATAAACTAATAAGGGTATGGACTAAAGAATCAGCCACTGGTAGATGGACATATATTTTGGTTAACAGTAAATACCTAATTCCCGTGAAATCTCACCATAGAGGTAGCTATAAACAACTTTGAAAACTTTAAAACAAAAGCATGATAATATATTTGTGGTGACTTCCTCTTAGAAAGAATTCATGTTAGATTTGGAACAAGAACACTGTATTTAAAAAAAATATATTTGTAATATCATTGTTAGAACCAACATTAAAATTTCATGAAAAACTTTACAAATATTTCCTCAAAATAAAATTGTCTATAATTTTTATCTACTGTTCTTGCTATGTGTTAAAATATTAAATCTATCATTTTTCTGAACTCATAAAATCATCAAATTTTGACTAAATATCTCAAGGGACTTATTTCATCATATTACATTTTAAAAAACTAAATATGTTCTCTCTAGATATGCTACCTATTGTTATCAAGTAGCATTTTATGTTGAATTCAGATATGAATCTATATTATGGACTCTTGGATCATGTCCTAGAAATTTATTGCAAAATTAATCTGGGGGTTACCAGAGTTCCAAATTAAAAAGAATATATATATATATTTGTATGTGTATGTGTGTGTGTATATATATATATATTCTGGTAAAAATATCTGTAAAAATTGTTAAATATCTAAGGCAAGAAAAAAAAAAAAGTTTGGCCAAATTAAACTAAAGACTTTCCTAACCTAAAGGACCAGAAATTTAAGAAGAGTTAGATAAGAAAATTGACTATGGGGTAGTGACATCAGAAATGTGGCAGAATGAGAGTTGTCCCTAGATCTCTCCCCTTAAAACTACAATAAGCTGAACATCTAAAACTCAACAACAACAACAACAACAAAGAAAAAACCAACCTGCACAGAAGCATGTTTGAGCATGAGATCAAATCATAAGAGCTACCACAGGTCAGAACTCCTCAACAGAGCGCTTAAATATCTCAATTCAAAAAGAACTTCTTTCAGACACATTGTATTAAAATTATGAAAAATCAATGACAAAGACAGAATTCTTAAAGCAGCCAGGGAGAAGAAGACGATAACATATAAAAGAACCCATTACATTAACATCAGACTTCTCAGCACAAACCTTACAAGACAGAAAGGACCAGAATCAAATATTTAAACTATTAAAAGAAAGGAACTGCCAGCTGAAAATAATGTACCCAGCAAAGCTCTCCTTTAGATATGAAGAAGAAATAAAGACCTTTCCAGACATACAAAAATTGAGAGTATTCTTCTTTATGAATCCTACATTATAGAAAATAGTGAAAGGGGTCAGCTTACCTAAAACAAAATGACAAAAAAAAAATAGGAGTAAGGCGAATATTAGGCAAATAAAAGCAAAGGAGTACAACCCTTAACTAAGAACAGGGCATTATAAGCTTAAACATTAAGAAGAAATGTGCTATAACAAGATAGTAATCAAAGTTCAGCATACAAGGGACAAATTGAGATAACAATGACTGAAAAGGGGAGGAATCAAAGATCAAAATTTTAAAAGGAGAATGGAAATGAGGTATGCGCAGAAGAAAATGGATGAATGTATGTGTGTATGTGTGTGTGTGTGTGTGTATATGAACATATGTGTGTGTATGTGTGTGTGTATAACTATATATATAGTTATATATATACAGTGATATATATATATAAAACTATCCTTTTCTTATTCAGAATAGTGACCGCACATCAAAGATTCGGAATTAAAATATATAACATGAAACAAGAAGAACCAGAGGAAAAACCCACAAAAACCAAACAAAATAAAGAAAACAAAAACACAAGGACAAGGAAACAATGGAAATACCAAACTACCAGAAAACAAAAGATAAAATAGTTATAAGAAGACCTCATATTTCAATAATCACCCTAAATGTAAATAGATTGAACTCATCAACAAAAAGACACAAAGTTGCAGAATGGATCAAAAAAACAAAATCCAACCATATGCTTCCTCCAGGAGACACACCTCAGTTCCAGAGACAAATATAGACTCGAAGTGAAAGGGTGGAAAATGATATTTCAAGCAAATGGCATTCAGAGAAAAATGGGAGTAGCAGTACTAATATCAGACAAAATAGATTTTAAAATAAAAAAGGTAAAGAAATGTACTTAGGGATACTTCATAATGATAAAGAGAATCATGCACCAAGAAGACATAACACTTATTAATATCTAAGCTCCCAATCAGGGAGCCCAAAAATATGTAAAGCAGTTACTAACAGAAGGGAGAAACATACCAAAACACTATCATAGTAAGGGACCTAAATACCTCACTGTCTGAAATGGACATATCATCCAAACAGAAATCAATAAGGAAATAACATCCTTAAATGACACATTACACCAGTAGGACATAATTGACATTTACAGAGCCTTCCATCCCAAAACAGCTGCTTCTACATTCTTCTCTAGTGCACAGGGAACATTCT
>NW_011888965.1:394245-407103 GCF_000151845.1 Pteropus vampyrus
ATCCTTAAATGACACATTACACCAGTAGGACATAATTGACATTTACAGAGCCTTCCATCCCAAAACAGCTGCTTCTACATTCTTCTCTAGTGCACAGGGAACATTCTGAAGAATCGACCACATACTGGAACATAGAGATAGCCTCAACAAATATAAGAAGGTTGAAATCGCACCAATCATATTTTCTGATCATAATGCTTTGAAACTAGAGATCAACTACAAAAAGTATGCAGGGAGAAACACAAGTACATGGAGATTAAACAGCATGCTACTGAAGAATAACTAGGTCAGAGAAAAATAAAAATAGAGATCAAGAGATACATAGAAATAAATGATAATGATAGTACAAGATATCAAAATTTTGGGGGCATGGAAAAAGCGGTCATAAGAGGAAAGTTCACAGCTTTACAAGCCTACCTCCAAAAACAAGAATGAACCCAAATAAACAACCTAATGTTTCATTTAAAAAACTAGAAAAGGAAGAAAAAATGAAGCCTAAAGTCAGCAGAAGGAAAGAAAGAATCAAAATTAGAGCAGAAATAAATAATATTGAAAATAACAACAACAACAAAAACAAAAACAATAGAAAAAATAAATGCAACAAAGAGCTGGTTCTTTGAAAAGGTTAAGAAAATTGACAAACCCCTGGCTAGACTCACTAAAGAAAAAAGAGAAAGGACATAAATAAATGAAATCAGGGATGAAAGATGGATAATTACATCTGATATCGTAGAAATACACAGGATCATACAAGAATACTGTGAAAATATATAAAACCAAATTTAATAACATAGAAGGAATGTACTAGTATTTAGAAAAATACAACCTTCTTAGACTGAAACAAGAACTGGAAAATCTAAATAGACCAATCACCAGTATGGAAATTGAAACAATCATCAACAACCTACCGAAAAGTAAAAGTCCAGGACCAGATGATGTCACCAATGATTTCTAACAACCATTCAAAGAAGATTTAATACTTATTATCCTCAACTCTTCCAAAAAATCGAAGAGGAGGCAATACTCACAACTCATTTTATGAGGCCAATCTTACCCTGATACCAAAATCTGGTAAAGATAACACAAAAAACTACAGACCAATATCTCTCATGAACACAGATAGGAAAATCCTAAATAAGATACTAGCGAACTGAATACAGCAACATATTAAAAAGATTATACATTACAATCAAATGGCTTTCATCTCAGAGGCACAGGGATGGTTCAACATATGCAAATCAATTAATGTAATACACTACATAAACAAATTAAAATATAAGAATCATATAATCGTATCAATAGATTCAGAAAAAGCCTTCAACAAGATACAACATCCATTTATGATCAAAACACTTAATAAAATTGGTATAGAAGGAAAGTATCTTAACGTAACAAAAGCCATCTATGACAAACCCTTAGCCAACATTATACTTAATGATGAAAAACTAAAAACCTTCCCTCTAAGATCGGGAACAAGGGAATGTGATCCACTATCGTGAGTGAAATCAGGCAAGAAAAAAATACAAAAGGCATCCCAATAGGAAACAAAGAAGTCAAACTGTCACTATTTGCAGATGACATGATTCTCTAGAAACAATAAGCTAACACAGTAAAGTTTCTGGATACAAAATCAATGTTAAAAAATCCATAGTGTTTCTATACTCTAATAATGAATTGTCAGAAAAAGAAGAGGAAAAAATAATTACTTTTGCAATTGCAACAAAAAGAATAAAATACTTAGGAATAAATCTAACGAAACATGTGAAGTACCTACATAATGAAAACTATAAGGTTCTATTAAAAGAAATCAAAGAAGATACAAAGAAATGAAAATATATTCTGTGTTCTTTGGTTGGAAAAATCAACATAGTTAAAATGACTATATTACCTAAAGCATTATACAGATTTAATTCAATCCCTATCAAAATCCCATCAGCATTTTTTAAAGAAATAGAACTAATAATCATCAGAATTGTATGGAATCACAAAAGATCCCAAATTTCCAAAGCTATCCTGAAAATAAAGAACGAGGCTGGAGGTATCACTCTGCCCAATTCAAATTATACTACAAAGCAACAGTAATCAGAACGGTATGATATTGCCAGAAAAATAGACACAAAGTCCCGTGGAATAGAATTGAGAGTCTAGAAGGAAACCTATCCTTATATGGGCAAATAATTTTCGACAAAAAAAAGCTAAAAACATAGTGGTGAAAGGAAAGCCTCTTCAATAAATGGTCCTGGGAAAACTGGAAAGCCAGCTGCAAAACAATGAAACTATACTGTTGTCTATCAGCACACAGCAAAATTAACTCAAAGTAGATTAAGGACCTAAATATAAGACCGGAAACAATAAAATGCATAGAAGAAAACATAGGAACTAAACTCATGGACCCTGGACTTAAAGAGGATTTTATAAATTTGACCTCAAAGACAAAGGAAGTATAAACAAAAATAAGTGAATGAGACTACATCAAACTAAAAAAGCTTCTGTTCAACAAAAGAAAGCATCAATAAGGTAAAGAGACAGCCATCCTAATGGTAAAATATATGTGTAAGCATCGCCTCCTATAATGGCCTAATATCCAAAATATACTATGAACTCATATGACTCAATAACATCAAAGAAACAAACGATCCAATCAAAAAATGAGCAGAAGACCTGAACAGACACTTCTCTCTCGAGGACATACAAATGGTCAACAAACGTATGAAAAGGTGCTCAACATCTCTAGGTATTAGGAAAATGCAAATCAAAACCACAAAGATACCATCTCACACCTGTTAGAATAGCTATAATCAATAGGATACGTAATAAAAATTGTTGGAGAGGATGCAGAAAAAAAAGAACCCTCATACCCTGCTGGTGAGACTGCAAATTGGTACAGCCACTATGGAAAACAGTATGGAGGTTTCTCAAAAAACTAAGAATTGATCTACCATATGATCCAGCAATCCCTCTACTGAGTATTTGCCCCAAAGACTTGAAAGTCCATATCTGAAAAGATATTTGCACACCAATGTTCATAGCAGCATTATTATGTTGGTCATGACATGGAAGCAATTGATGTGTCCTATGATAGATAATTGGCTAAAGAAGCTGTGGTACATATATACGATGGAATATTACTTAGCCATAAGAGGAGATAAAATAGTGCCATTTGCTACAACATGGATGGACCCCAAGGTCGTCATTCTAAGAGAAATAAGCCAGACAGGAAAAGTTGAAAATCATATGATATCACTTATATGTGGGATATAAACCTAACTGCAACAAACGAACAGGACAAACAAAGAGAGGCTGATGGACATGGACTGTAGACTAGTGGTTACCACAGGATAAAGGGTGCGGGGGGGGGCTAGTATTGGTGTAAAGGGGGTCAAATATGTGGTTACAGAAAAAAATCTAAGTATGGGAGGTGAACACACAATGTAAATATATATATCCCTTACTGTTAAAGGGTACAGATGAAACTTCTTGGATTTTGTTAACCAATGTCACCATTAAAAAATAAATACATTTTTAAAAAAGAAAAAGAAAAAGAAAACACATAATTTTGGAGGATAAAAAACTGCCTACTTCCTCACACAGGACAAGATAGTAAAACTATTGTCTACTTGGAAGTGGTATAAATTAATAACAATGATACAGCTCTAAAGAATACAGGGGTTGTAATCCCCATTATATCTTAATTTATTTTACCTGTCTGAGTTTGGCTCACACAAAAACCAGTTGGATTCTAAAAGATGACAATGGACTATGACAAACTCAACTGCCTACTAGCTCCATTTCTATCTACTGTGCCAGATGTGGATGTTGCTAGAGCATATTAACAAGGCCTCAGGTACCTGGTTTGTGGTCATAGATCTGGCAAATGTGTTCTCTCTGAATCTAATAAAAAGAACCCAGATCTCATTTCTTTGGTATGGACCACTTTGTACATTTATAGTCATGGCCTATAGCTGTGTTAACTCTCCTCCCAGTCATAAAATAATCTAAAGATATCTGGACAAAATGAACATGCTGCAGAACATTCTATTCATTCAATATATCATGGCACTATGTTAATCAAAGTGGGTTAGCAAGAAGTGGAAAAGTATATTGGAGGACTCTGTAGAAAGCTTGCATTCCAGAATGTGGGAGATAAAACCTACAAAGAGTCAAGGTCCAGCCACATCAGTGAATTTTGGAGGGCAGGACATGATATCCTCTCAATGTAAAGGACAAATTATTGCAACCTACATGTCCAGCCACTAAGAAAGAAGCAGAAATCCTGCTAGACCTCTATAGGTTCTGTAGAAAGCATATTATATATTTGCAAGTACTGTTCTGACCCATGTACCAGGTGACACAAAACAGTCAGCTTTGGGAAGCATTCTGTGGCAGGCCCGGGCTGCAGTGTAAGCAGCCTTGCCACTCAGATCATTGTGATCCATAAAACTGTTGTATTATAAATGTTTGTAGTAGTAAAGTCACCATGCGGAGGTTATGGAAAATTCCAATAGGAGAATCAATGATAACAATGATATCTATTTGGTCTAGACCCCCATGTCATCTACTACTGTAACCCTAGACCCTCTCTTTTAGCTCATACTTAATAGCTATTGAGGGAGGTGGATTACATTCAACCAGCTAGTAAATGAGAAAGACTAAGTTCAATTCATAGACGGGTTGGTTTGGCATGTAGGTGGAAGCAGAAAATAGACTGTGGCTATACTACAAACCCACTCAGAGCTGAAAGAAATCCATGTGGGGGAAATTATCCCAATGTTCAGAATGTCAGTTAGTATATTGGGTTATCCACTTATATAGAAATAGAAGTGTCCTGAGATTAGAATTTATACAGATTCATAGGCAATAATTAATGATGTGGTTAGGTGGTTGGAAGCCTGAAAGAAGAAAGATTGGAAGTTCAAGGATAAAGTAGCCTGTGGAAGAATTATGTGGTTGGTCCTTTGGGAAAGGTAACAAACTGTGAAGATGTTTAAATCTCATGGCGATACACATCAGAATGCACCCATCACAAAAGCGGTAGTAAATAACAAATAAATAGAATGACTTATCCAGTTGACAGCAGCAAGGATCTGCCATCACCCACATAGTACTGGCACAATGGGCAGAACAGAGTACCCATGATGGAGAAAAACATGAACCGGCCTACACCAAAGATGATATTACAAATGCAGCTCTCAACTGTCCAACATGCCAGCAATAAAGACTATTGTTGAGTCACTGATATGGCCCTTTCCCTTGAGGAGACCAACCATCCACTATCGGTAACTTGAATATATTGAACATTGATTCATCTTGACTACACAAATGCTTGCCTTTTCTACCTACAAAGCCTGAAGCAAAAGCTTGAGTGTTTGAGTCACTGATATTGAACATCATCTAATGAGGCATTGGACCAAGAGACTGACCCACTTTAAAGCAAAGAAAGTGTAGCAGCAATGGATATCTGGTTCTAAGTACACACTACACCACCTAGAAGCTACAAGTCTGATGGAGAAATGTAATAATCTATTAAAAACACAGCTGAGTTACCAGTTTAGAGAAGTCACCTGTGAGAACAAGGGGTCCATATTCCAGGACCCCTTCTAAATTAATGACTATTAATGACTATTACATGGTTTGGTGTTACAGATAGATAAAAAATATATATGTCCAAGGACCAAGATGAGAAAATGGGAATGAACTTGTTTGCCAACACTTTCAATGACAAATCTATAGAATCTGTGTCTCCCCAAATGACAGTTTTGAGCTCTGTGGGTTTAAGAGTTGTGGCTCCAAGATGTAAATGCTCCTACCAGGAGACAGAGCAAAATTTCCGTTTAAATTTCAAACTATGGTTGCTACCCATTTACTTTGAGGTCTTTCTACTAAGAGATCAGTAGGCAAGGAAAGGAGTCACTATCATGGAAGGGCAATTGACCCCGATCTTTGAGGAGGGATTTGGGATGCCATTGTTCAGTGAGGGTAGGGAATAATATGTTTGCACTCATATGAACCATTTGGTTATCTCTTGGAATTATTTTGCCTAATTTTGAAGGTAAATGAACAAATAAAGCAGTTGTAGCCTCAGAAGGACATGGTAAGTAGAATCCCAGATCCCCTCATGAATTAGGGTTTCAGTCATCCCATGAGGAAGTCATCTATACCAGCAGAGGCATTAATTGAGGGATAGCTAAATTAATAGTAAAGGGAGAGGATATCAGTTGTGGCCATACACCAGCTACTGTGGTGGAGGCTGTAGTTTGTCCAGCTAACCTTCATCTTGTAACTTTCCCCCATATAAAGAGGCCCACGAGAATACAGAAGTAGCTGCTTCTCCAACTTAAATGAACTAAATAATAGATCCACGTGACACAAAAGGTGGACTGTAATGGGAACTGTGATATGTTTCTCAGATTACCACTCCCCCCATTTGAGACCGATGCCCTCATTCTTTGACAACTTTGATAGCTGAAAGATCACAGCTGAGTGCTCCCTACTTGCTTGTATCCTCAGTTTAAGAGGGCTACCTCATTGAAGGTCAGTAACTGCTTCTTGAGTACAGTTCACACATCCAATGATTGATTGATGTAGAAATACAAAGGTCTAGTTTTCTTGACACAATTCAGGACAAATCTGAAGGGCTATCCTGCATCAAAGCTCCATGGAATGGACTGAGGCCTTTGTTGTCACTTCATTATAGCTTAAATTCTCTCTCTGCCCAATCCTTCTTTCTTTACTCACTCACAGGTACTGACTCAGAAAGTACAACCCAATAAACTTCCTGCAAGTAATTGTCCATTTTATAGTCTAGTTCTTGAGGAACCTAACTTATGACATATATCCTACAGGACCATAATTTTCTTTATCCCTTTATCAAATCTATCTGAAATTTAGACAAACACTATATTAAAGAAGTTACAACTACCACATGGAAAAGTATGGAATATAGTGGACTACGCAGACATGAATATCATGTTCATACATTTACTCAACCAATATGTGTTGAGAACCTGCATAAACCATTGCTCTAGGCAGTTGGTATACAGTACTAAATGAGGGAAACACAAGATGGCTTTCTAATGGAGTTTATGGTCTAGAAGGTAAGGTAGCCATTAGGGAAATAGATACACCTTAATTATTTCATTATAATAGTGAAAAGTACAACAAAAGAGGAGTAGACTTGTGAATGCATGTGACAAAGGAGAATGACTTACTCTAGGAATACAGGAAAGAGCATCATTGATAAACATTTAGAACGAGATATGAAGTAATAGCTAACATGATAGTAGGGAAGGAAAGAAGAGTCAATAATATTTTTATTCTAAAATTAGTGTTCAGTTTCATGGTTACTATCTATACAAATACAATAAGAAGCCTGTAGTGTGCTTGTCAATATTTTACAATATTAATTAGAAAAACTGAAAATCAATGCATGTTCTTCATTCATTCATTCAATAAACACTTATATAAGTGTTATATTTAAGGAATTTGGTTAGGCATTGTAGAAGATCCATCAAGAAATATTATAACTTTCCATTCCCTAAGTGTACTATACAATAGTAAAGACAAGAAGACAGATGAAAAACATGATGTTATAAGTTCCACAAGAGATTCTCAGCAGACAAAGGAGAGGTTTCTGGTCCATCAAAGGGTGAAACGATGTAAATTGAAGACTTGAAAACTAAAAATATGTAAATTATTAATCAGGATCATATTTATAACATAAAACATCTAATAATATTTTACAAAATAAAATATATTTAAACAAGATATTTTCTACTACCTATTTCTAAGGATTTTTGTGCTCCAATTTTACGTATATAGAAAGTCGATGTATTTTAAACTGCTTCATCCTATGCAATATTTATAGAATGGCAATTCTCATAAAGACAAAGGATCAAATTTATAACAAAAATGATCATCCTCAATGAAAATATTAAGGAGGCCTAAGTTAATAGGTGTTATTTATGATAAATAATATCTACCCAGATTTGGATTTCCCTTCTCTATGACTAATACCAGTAATAATAATAATTATAGGTCATTAGTTGCATGGAGGGGGTCGATATGTCAGGCTAGGCAAAAGCTGTGTTCGTTTCCTCCCATGACCACATTAAAATTACAACCAAATTATATTAAAAAAGTCAATTTGGAGAACCACCTGAAGTCTAGCTGATCATAACACATACATTTGTGGATATAAAGAAAAAACCACATCAAGACCGGTAGGAGGGGCGGAGATGTGAAGCAGGCTGGTCCTGCACCCACACATGGTAGTTGAGCACAGGGAGGGAGAATGCAGCTGCAAAGACACCTCTGAAGGAGAGAGGGGTCCTAGCCCCATATGGGGGCTCCACAGCCCAGGGTTCCAGTTTCAGGAAGAGGAGTTCCCACAAAATCTGATTGTAAGACTCAGTGGAGATTCTGGCCATCAAGGTGAGATGGAAGGAACCTGAAAACCCAGATGCCTCTTTAGAGGACACATGCACAGACTCACTCGTTCTCAGACACTTACCTTGGGTTCTGGAGGAGGGTCGGTAACACAAGAAATGCAAGAGACATACAGGGAAAGACAGAGTTGTGAGGTAGCGGGCAAGGGATAGAGAGACAGCCGCCATCATTCTTTTAACAGGCCCCCCCTCCGGGGCAGTCTGCAGATGGGCAACATCTTGCCTGTGTTGAACCCTCTCCCTGTGCTGCCAATTCTGAAGCTGCATTGGCCTGATGAGATAGGTTCACTCAGTGTCTCCTTGGGATCTCGCCCCACCCAGGCTACAGATTGCCCTGTGAGCCCATTGCCCGGCAGCCAGCCCCACCCTGCCCCTTCCCCAGGCTGCACATTCGTGGATAGGCAGCAGCTCTCAACTCATTCAGCCCATGTATGGCCCACACATTTTGGAGGAGACTTTTGGTGGAGGGCCTATGACACCAGCACAAGCTGCAGTGTCTCTTGGGTAGATCATGAGGGTCAGTGGGCCTGCCATGAATGGAAACTGGCCTCACCATGATCTGTGACTTTTGTGGGAGCCCTAAGGCTCAGCACTGGACTCAAATGTGAATCTGCATTAGCCTGATAAGATTGGCTCACTCCACCTCGTGTCTCCCTGAGACTTGCATCACCCAATCAACAAATTACTCACAACAGTCCCATTTCCAGGAGTCCAGCCCCAAGCTGTGCTTTCTCTGGGCCACAAATTTGACAGCAATAAACAATCCTCAGCTCGTGTGGTCCACATGTGACTTTTGCATTTTGGGAGAGGATTTTGGCAGTGGGCCACAAACCCCACAGCAAGTTAAGTATTTCTTGAACAGATCTCAAGTGTCTATGGGTCCAAGGTGGGCAGCAGCTTGCCTTGCTGAGATCCAAGACTTTGACAGAAAGCCCCAGATTCAGCCCTGGCAGGAAACCTGAATCTGCATTAACCGGGTGAAATCTG
Organism: Pteropus vampyrus; assembly: GCF_000151845.1. Lineage (NCBI taxonomy): Eukaryota > Metazoa > Chordata > Mammalia > Chiroptera > Pteropodidae > Pteropus > Pteropus vampyrus. Next base: position 403,677 of record NW_011888965.1, read on the forward strand.
CTCGCTTTACCACAGTGACTCCCTGGGTCCCTGGACCATGCAACTTGCATACCACCAAAGGCTCTTCCAGCTGCAGTCTTACCAGCAGCTGACAGACAGCCTCAGGCCTTGATGTGCACTGGTCTTTTTGCTAACCTGCCCCAGGCATAGTACTGGGAGTAATAAAAACTCAGCTCATAGTGTAGTCTCTCCCACTTGCCTCCAGATTTAGCATAGGCAGCAAGCATCCACAGGTTGCTTTGTAACTCCTACCAAGAAACTCCAAGTGATCAAAGGCAGTGGCTGAACTTGGCTTATGTGGGAGCCTCTCCCAAAGGGCCAAAGAACTGACACACAGAGAGCCTGGCATCACATCACAACAGAGTACCACCTAACTGGCCCCGTAAGTAGCACATCCAAAGAGTGGTCTCAACAGGTACATGAGCCTACTCTGATGAGTCAGCCCCTACACGGCAACTCATGCCCTGTGTGTGTGGCCAATCCCCATAGCCAGTCAGCTCAAGAGTCAATCCCAGATTGTTGCTAAAAACAATCAAGGCTTAGCTAAAACAGAAAAAAATAAAATAAAAACATAACCCACACAAGGAATATGTTCAATGCCCCCAGTGCAGGTGATCAGAGAGACTGTGCCACCAGGCCACACAGGATATTTACTACATAAAGTCACTGGCCAAGGCTGAGAGTTGTAACAAATCTTCCTAACACATAGAAACAAACAGAGAGAGGCAACTAAAATGAAAAAAACAAACAAACAAAAAAAAAAAAACAAAGAAATATGCCAGAAATGAAACAACAGGAGCAAATTCCAGGAAAAAAAAAAAAAACTAAACAGAATGGAGGTGACCAACCTATTAGAGACAGAGTTTAAAACACTGGTTCTAAGAGTCTCAAGGAATTTAGATGGAGAATAGATTATTTCAGTGAGAACTTCAACAGAGCGAATGTAAGCATAAAAAAGAACATAGAAACCATAAAAAAGAAACAATAAGAAATGAAGAACACAACTGAAGCAAAGAATACACTAGAAAGAATCAACAGTAGATTAAATGAAGCAGAGGAAAAAATAAGTGAGTTGGAAAATAAAGTAGTAAAAACAAAGTAGCAACAAAAAAATAATTCAAAAAAAAGAGAAAAGTTTGAAAGATTTCTGGGACAACATCAAGCATACCAGTATTCATATCATAGATGTACCAGAGGGAGAAGAGAGAGGGTAAGTGATTGAGAGACTATTTGAAGAAATAATGACAGACAACTTTCTCTAACCTGGCAATGGAAATATTCATACAAGTCCAGGAAGTTTAAAGAGTCCCATACAAGTGTAACCCAAACGGACCCACACAAAGACACATCATAATTAAAATATCAAAGGTGTGTGTGTGTGTGTGTGTGTGTGTGTGAGAGAGAGAGAGAGAGAGAGAGAGAGAGAGAGAGAGAGAGAGAGAATCTTAAAAGCATCAAAAGAAAAGGCAGTTAGTTACTTATAAGTGGATTCCCACAAGAATATCTGCTGATTTTTCAACAGAAACTCTACACACCAGAAGGGGCTGGCATGAAATATTCAAAATGATGAAAAATTAGAACGGAGCAAGGCTATCAATGAAAACTGAAGGAGAGATAACGAGCTTCCCAGACAGGAAAAAGCTGAAGGAATTCATCACCAACAAGCCAGTATTATAAGAAATATTAAGGGGACTTCTGTTAAAAAAAAAAAAGTGGGAGGACCCATAAATATGAATAATGAAAGAGCAATAAATATGTACCTATCAATGATCACTTTAAATGTAAATGGATTAAATGCTCCAACCAAAGACATAGTGTACCTGAATAGATTAAAAATATAAGACCCATACATATGCTGTTTACAACAGAATCTCTTCAGATCAAATGACACACACAAACTGAAAGTAAAGAAATGGAAAAAGATATTTCACGCAAATAGAAATGGGGAAAAAGCTGAGGTAATATTTATATTAGAAAAAAAATAGACTTTAAACAAAGGTTATAATAAGAGACAAAGAATGGTATTATATAATGATAAAGGGATCAATCCGACAAGAGGACATAAGCCTAGTTAACATATATGCACCCAACATAGGAGCATCTACATATATAAAACAACTATAAATAAAAGGAGAGATTGATAGTAATATACACGCACAGTAAGAGAATTTAACACCTCATTGACACCAATGGACAGATCTTCCAGACAGAAAATCAACAAGGAAACAGCAGCCTTCAATGACACAATAGAGAAGATGGATTTAATTTGTTTTTAATGTATTTCACCTCAAAGCAACAGAATATAGATTCTTCTCAAATGCACATGAAACATTTTCCAGGATAGACCACATGTTAGACCACAAAACAAATTTCAATGAATTTAAGAGGATTTAAATTATATCAATTGTCTTCTCCGACCACAATGGTATAAATCCAGAAATCAACTACAAGAAAAAACTGGAAAATACAGAAAAACATGGTAGCTAAATAACACGCTACTAAACAATGAATGGGTTAACAATGAGATCAAAGAATAAATCAAAAGAGACAAATGAAATCAAAAACACAACGAAACAAAATCTATGGGACACAGCAAAAGTAACCCTAAGAGAGAAATTCATAGAAATACAAGCTTATGTCAAGAAACAAGAAAAATCTCAACTAAACAATCAAACCTTACACTTAAAAGAATTAGAAAAAGAACAGCAAACAAAACCCAAAGTGAGTAGAAGGAAGAAAATAATTAAGATCAGAGCAGAATTAAAGAAATAAAATAAAATAGACTCTAGAAAAACAATACAAAATATCAATAAACCCAAAAGCTGTTTCATTGAAAAGATGAATAAAATGATAAATCTTTAAACCTTTAACCAGATTCATCAAGTAAGAAAGAGAACCCAAGTAAATAAAACCAGTAATGAAAAAGGAGAAGTAACTATGGACACCAAAGAAAAACAAAAGATTATAAGAAAATACAGAGAGTAATTATATGTCAATAAAATTGATGATCTGAAAGAAATGGATACATTTCTAGAAGCCTGCAATCTTCCAAGACTGAATTAAGAAAAAACAAACAAAAAAAACAAAACTGAACCAACCGATTACCACCGATGAAATCGAATCAGTAATCAAAAAACTTCCAAAAAAACCAAAAGCCCAGGACCAGATAGATTCATAGGTGAATTTTATTAAACATTCAAAGATAAATTAACACCTATTTTCCTCAAACTATCCCGTAAAATTCAAGAGGAGAATTGGCTCCCTAACTTTTTTTATGAGACCACCATTACCCTAATTCCAAAACCAGACAAGACATTACAAAAAAAAAAAAAAATTGAAGAGGAGGGAAGGCTCCCAAACTCATTTTTAAAGGTCAGCATTACTCTGATATCAAAACCAGAAAAGACACTAAAAAAAAAAAAAAAAA
>NW_011888965.1:407153-408453 GCF_000151845.1 Pteropus vampyrus
AAAAAAAAAAAAAATTACAGACTGATACCCCTGATGAACATGGATGCAAAAATCTTCAAGAAAATAGTAGCAATACCAATTCAGCAATATATTAAAAATATCGTACACCAACCATATCAACTTGGATTTATTCTTAGGATGAAAGGTTGGTTTAATATCTGACAAATAATTAATGTGATAAACCACATTAATGAATTGAAAGATAAAAATCATATGATCATATCAATATATGCAAAAAAAGCATTTTACAAAATCCAGCTTTTACTAATGATAAAAACTGTCAGCAAAGTGGAAATAGAGGGAACATACCTCAACATAATAAAGATCATATATGACAAAACTACAGCTAGCATCATACTCAATGGAGAAAGCTGGGTGTTTTCCTTAAGATTAGGAACAAGACTCAGATATACACTTTTGTCACTTGTATTCAACATAGTACTAGAAGTCTTAGCTACAGCAATCAGACGAAAAAGAAAAATAAAAGGCATCCAAACTGGAAAGGAAGAAGTAAAACTGTCATTATTCGCAGATGATATGATACTATCTATAGAAAATCCTAAAAATTTGACCAAAAACTGTTAGAACTGATAAATGAATTCAATACAGTAGTAGAATACAAAATTAATATTCAGAAGTAGGTTGCATTTTTATACACCAATGACAAACTTTCAAAAAGTGAAATTAAAAATAAAAAACAGTCTCATTTACAATTGTTTCAAAAACAATAAAATACCTGGGAATCGAATTAACCAAGGAGATAAAAGACCTGTTCTCAGAAAATTATAAATCATTGAATAAAGAAATTGAAGAATATACAAATACATAGAAGGAGATTCTGTGCTCATGGGTAGGAAGAATCAACATCATTAAAATGGCCATACTACCCAAAGCAATTTATAGATTCAATGCAATTCTTATCAAAATACCAATAACATTTTTCAGAGAACTAGATTTATATGGAACCATAAAAGATCCAGAATTGCCATGGCAATCTTGATAAAGAATAAAATTGTAGGTATCACACTACCTGATATCAAACTATACCATAAGGTTATAGTAATCAAAATGGCACAATACTGGCATAAAAACAGATACATAGATCAGTGGAACAGAATAGAGAGCCTAAATAAATCCATGCCTGTATGGTCATTTAATATATGATGAAGGAGACCAGAATATACAATGAGGTACGGACTGTCTCTTCAACAAATGATGCTGGGAAAACTGGACAGATACATGCAAAAAATGAAACTGGACCACATTTTCCCACCATATACAAATATAAACTAAAATGGAT
>NW_011888965.1:408503-408890 GCF_000151845.1 Pteropus vampyrus
GAAAGAAAGAAAGAAAGAAAGAAAGAAAGAAAGAAAGAAAGAAAGAAAGAAAGAAAGAAAGAAAAGAAAGAAAGAAAGAAAGAAAAGAAAGAAAATCTTACCATTTGCGATGACATGAATGGACCTAGAGAGTATTATGCTAGTTGAAATAAATCAGACAGAGAAAGACAAATATCATATGATTTCACTGATATGCAGAATCCAAGGAACAAAAGGAACAAACTAAATGAAAACAGGCTCACAGATATAGGGTAGAAACTGGTGATTGCCAGAGGGGAGGAGGATTGGGGCTTGGATGAACAAGATGAAGGGATAAAGAAGTACAAAATAGTAGTTAAAAAACAGTCACAGGGATGTAGATTATAACATGAGGAATACAGTCAATAT
>NW_011888965.1:408940-414480 GCF_000151845.1 Pteropus vampyrus
TCAACAAATGATGCTGGGAAAACTGGACAGATACATGCAAAAAATGAAACTGGACCACATTTTCCCACCATATACAAATATAAACTAAAATGGATTAATGACTTAAATGTAAGATCTAAAACCATAAAACTTCTGGAAAAAAAACAGGCAGTAAACTCTCTGATATTGCTATTAGTAATTTTTTTCTGATATATTTCCTCAGACAAGGGAAACAAAAGAAATAATCAACAAATGGGACTACATCAAACCAAAAAATTTTTTTCACAGCAAAGGAAACCATCAAGAAAATGAAAAGACAACCTAGTGAATAGGAGAAGATATTTACCTATGATACATCTGATAAGAGGTTAATATCCAAAATTTATGAAGAACCTATTCAACTCAACACACAAAAAAAACAAACAATCCAATTTTAAAAAATGGGCAGAAGACCTGAATAGGTATTTCTCCAAAGAGAAATTACAGATAGCCAATAGACATGAAAAAATATTCAACCTCATTAATCATCAGAGAAATGCAAATTTAAACCACAATGAGATATCACCTCACACCTATCAGAATGGCTGTCATCAATAAATCAAAAAACAACAAGTATTGGTGAGGATATGGAGAAAAGGAAACACTCTTACACTGTTGATTGGTTTGCAAATTGGTGCAGCCACCATGGAAAACAGTTTGGAGGTTCCTCAAAAAATTAAAAATAGAACTACCTTTTGACCCAACAATTGCACTTATGGGTATTTATCCAAAACAAAAACAAAAACAAAACATTAATTTGTAAAGATCTATGCACCTCTATGTTTACTGTAGTGCTATTCACAATAGCCAAGATATGGAAGCAACCTAAGTGGCCATCCATAGATGATTAGATAAAGAAGTGGTGGTACATATATACAATAGAATATTTACTCAGATAAAAAGAAAAAAGAAGAAAGAAAGAAAGAAAGAAAGAAAGAAAGAAAGAAAGAAAGAAAGAAAGAAAGAAAGAAAGAAAGAAAGAAAGAAAGAACATGAATGGACCTAGAGAGTATTATGCTAGTTGAAATAAATCAGACAGAGAAAGACAAATATCATATGATTTCACTGATATGCAGAATCCAAGGAACAAAAGGAACAAACTAAATGAAAACAGGCTCACAGATATAGGGTAGAAACTGGTGATTGCCAGAGGGGAGGAGGATTGGGGCTTGGATGAACAAGATGAAGGGATAAAGAAGTACAAAATAGTAGTTAAAAAACAGTCACAGGGATGTAGATTATAACATGAGGAATACAGTCAATATTATTGCAATGACTACGTATACAGCCAGATGGGTGCTAGAGTAATCGGGAGGAAATAGCTTCATAAATTATATAAATGTCTAATCATTGTACTGTATACTTTAAACTAATATAAAATAAAATAGTAATAATAATAGCTATTATTTTTATACCGAATTAGTGAGGAAGATGAAATATTATTTCCATTTTATAAATGAGGAAACTATAGCTTAAGAAGGTTAAGTAACTTGCCTTAGTCACACAGCAAGTAATAAATGATTGAGCCAGAACTATATTTCATTTTTAAAATATCGTTCCCATATCTTCTATTCTATCATAATTCCTCATACTAGATCATCTTTGCTTGTTGCCATTAATATACGTGTTTTTTATTAAAAACGATAATAGCTAATACTTAATCAGTACTATGTACCAAGCATTTTTCTAAGCACTTTTCATGTAGAGATGTATAAGCCTCCTGAGAAGCATATGTTATCATCATCAAGTTACAGATAAGGAAAACGAGGTACAGAGAGATTAAGTCACTTGCCAAAGGTCAGATAGGCAGGAAAGATGTTTTTCCAACCCAGAGACTCACTCCAAAGTGTAATACTGTGTGAAGTCATTCAATAAGCTTAGAACAGTAAGCTATGAACCCTCTACTCCTATGGAATCACTTTATATTAAAAATGAGACAAAATGTGTATGCTCCAGTCGTAATTAATTACTTTCGTTTCCATTATTTATTCTCCCTGGCTTCTGACTTCACTACCTAGATTCTCGGCCCCAGAATCATATCCACCATCCCCTTTCCCATGCTCATCTGATCGTCTACTAATTTTAATTTTTTGGACACTCAGCTTAGATGTCCCCTTCTCCAAGAAGCCTTCCTTGAGCTCCAAAGACTGGTTAAGGTGGTCTTCCTATGTGTTCTCAGAGGATGCTGTGCTTACATCTGTCAGAACACTTTTCACACCTATTTTGCATTGCCTGTTACTTGTCTGTCTTCCATATCATATTCTAGAGACCTTAATACTTGGGACTCATCATAGGTAACTTTGGTTTCCCCAAAATCTATCATACTCCTTTGTGTATAGGGATAATATGCTAAATGTCTGTTGATTTCTTTGAACAATATATTTTTTTAGCACTCATATCTAATTAAATTACACTATGTTTAGATTAGGTGCCCTTAGTAAAGGTGCCCTTCTACATTAGAATATAAACTCTATGAAGGTAGAAACAATGGGTCTTTCTTGTCTCCTAACATAGTTTCTGACCCATACCAGCACTCCATCAATAGTTTTTAATTAAACAGAACCAGGTAAAGAGTAAGGAACAATTCATAAATGCATATACTCAGTAATTTCATGGAAGATAGGCGCAAATCAATGTACACTTATCACTTTGTATCTAATAACTGAAAAGGAAAGATATGTAGAAAAACGTATGGAAATGTTGTGATCAGAGCATATTTTTGCATTAAATATCCAAAAATACTTTTGTATAATGTTAAAAAATGTAAATGACAGATGACTCAAGTCAAAATTCTTCAGACAGTACATTAAGGTAACTTAATATAGTTACCTTAATGTACTCATACATTAAGGTAACTTAATATAGTTAAGTACTTAATATAGTTACCTTAATGTACTCAATGATAATATTATTAACTTATGGGGAATGAGGAGAACCTATTTTAAAAATGCATGTTCAAAGTATATCTTTCCATATACTATTTATCCAAACACTGAATAGTAGATTAAACAGGCAAAATTTAAGGCACAAGTAGATCCAAGTTTAGCAATTTTATAGTAAACGTTATATAGAGGTTTATTATTCACATGGCTTGTTCAGGTTTTAAGCAGTAAGGCATTTTATGTCAATTATGTTGCAAAATAGAGAAAAAGAAAACTTTGTCCTTCACTAAAATAATATGACAAATACCATATAAAATTAATTGAATCAACTGATTATGTTTTTCTGTTTACTATCAATCAATTTCACTGATTTTAAAAACAATGAAAATGGAAACACATATGCATGACATTTAAAGTTTGTTGGGTATCATCCATACACAGACTATATCTGTGAAAAGAATTTATTCTCTTTCCTAGCACTGTTCTTATGACCCCATGAAGATCAGATATTTAATATGACAACTACAGTGATCACTCAACATTCTTCTATACACAAAGATGAAAAACTGTAATGAGAAGACCATGACAATATGTTAAAGGCTATACAATAATATATTCAAAATTTACTTCTTCTCTGACAGGACTAGACAAAGAGAACAGAATTTATCTGTGAGTAGTGCTTCACACAAGTCTAGCAACATAATTGCTTAAGAAATACTTTAACTTGATTTAACTGACTACCTGGGAACAAATGGATATATATCTAGTTGATTTTTTTTAACTAAAAGAGCATTTTTATTAGTTTCAAAAAGCATTTATTTTTATGTATGTGTGCCCTTAAGTGCCTCTAGAATTGTCCTTATATTGTTGCCATTGTTGTTAACATTCTTGTGTCGTTCTTCCACCATGAGTGAAAAACACTTGTTCCATGTTGAGCTTTTGCTTTTCTCCCTCAAGTTTCTGTGTACTCTTAAGTGGGTTGCAGTCTTTTTTTTCTTTGCCAGCTAATGGATTTGTGTTTTTATTACCCATAGAAGTCATATTGCTAGTCTCTCAAGCTACACTCCACAAACAAGTGGTTGAAAACAGAGTAGTTGCTACTCTTGTGATTCTTCTCCGAATACACATGACAAGCCACTATCTCTCAGCTGAAGGTCTGGAGGAAAATATACTCTTAGGTCTCTCCAGGTTCCAATAGCAGCTCTCTCCTAATCAGAGGGACCAAAATCCATTTGCCTCCCCAGTGCAGGTCACCTGCAATGGGGTGAAAATATTAGGCAGCTCTTTCCGAGAATCATAGGCCTCAGGAAATTCAGAAGTTCTAAATTTTACTTTAGCCCTAATGGAGAAGCAAACCTAGTATTCTGCTGCTTCCCCTTGAGTCTCCACAGCACAAAAGCATTAAGAAAAATAAGAAACGAAATCTCCTCTCTTTCTCTCTGTCTCTCTGTCTCTCTGTCTCTCTGTCTCTCTGTCTCTCTGTCTCTCTCTCTCTCTCTCTCTCTTACTCATCTCAATAAAAAGAAAATGATATAACAGACTCAGGACTCAGACGGCAGATACAGGATATTGAACACATGAATAATAGAATTCCCAAAAGGAAATAAAGGAATAAATGGAAGAGAAGTAATAATTTGACAAAGAACAAAGATTATTCCAACCTGAATTATGACCTGAATGTAGAGTGTAGACTAAAACTTTTTACTAAGTAGCAAGTAGGATTCATGGGGAAAAAAAAATGTAGATATCCTGGTAAAATTTCTGAATTTAGAGATAAAGAAAAAATATTACATGGCAATCAATGTAAGGAATAGCCTTACACATGAAATAAAATAAGGCATTATATACTTCTCATCTGTAAGCTGAGATTGGAGTTAGAGGATAGAGGAATGATCCACAAAACACTAAGAAAAAAAAAGTTTATAATCAAAGACCTCTATACCCAAACAAATTATGTTCATCTGTAAAAGCAAAAGAAAAATATTTTAAGAACACATGAACATTCATATATCACTAACAAGATGCAACCTGATCTAAGAAAGTATGTGCGAACGTGTTCTGACCAAAAGCTAATTCAGTCAGAACAGACAAATCAAGAGAAGGCAAAGAACGATGTAAATAAATGTTAGTGATAAATGTATCTCTTAAGGTATTTATATTTTAGATGAATGCTTTACATAATTGCACATTTATAGTATACAAGTTAAATAGAATTATTGAAACAAAAAAAGAAACATGTAAAGAAAAATATTATAAAAACCTAGAACTAATTTTGTAGAGCTATCTTAGAAATATCCTAAGGTTATGTGAAGGTTGGAAAAATGTCTCGTCTGGGAAGTAAATATTTCTAAATATTTAAGTTTTATCTAGAAAGCAGAAATGGGCAAGTAAGACATTTTAGTGGAATGCTAATTTATTATTTTACTTTCGTTATGTATATGTGTAAGTGAAAATCACTATCAAGAATGGAAAAGTAAGCACCTGCAGAATTGAAAAGCATAGTAGAATGTCAAATTAAATGAGAGAGAAGAAAATTAACAAAAGAACAATGACTGAAAAGGGGAAGTTTCAAAGATCCAAATTCACAAAGGAGAATGGAGATGAGGCACATACAGAAGGAAATTGGCTACTATATATATA
>NW_011888965.1:416115-418744 GCF_000151845.1 Pteropus vampyrus
GTAGAAATAGAAAAAAAACAACAGAGTACATATAGATATTATTAGAAAGGTAGTGAAAGTTTCATCAATGAAAGATACCAGGTATTTTATTTGTGCTTTGACAAAACAGCAAGAGTTTGAAGAGAAATAAATAAATTCCCATAAGAGTTGGATAATTTATCTCTGTAACTGATATAACAGGCAGGGGAAAACTAGGAAGTATTTAAACAATTTGAAGAACATAAATAATGATTTTGACGTAACTGGCATATATAAAGAACACTGTATCCCGCAATAACAAATTCCACATTCTTTTCAACTGAATATGGAGTATTTACCATAATTGGCAATTTGCTTTACAATAAAGCATGTCTCTACCAGTTCAAACAGACTAAATTCATATAGTACCTGCTTTACGATCGCAGTGAAATTAAGCTAAATAAAAATTGTTATTTACCTTTGAAATTAAAAATGTGCACTTCTATTAATGCAGAAGTCTAGAAAGAAATCACAATATATCTTAGAAAATATTTTGAAGATGAAGAAAATAAGAAAATGTTATATTTAAATATTGGGAGATGTAGCAAAAGCTCTTTTTAGAAAAAGATGCATAGCTTTAAATGCATATATGAGAAAAGAAGAAACACTAAAATTCAATGATGTAAGCAGCTTCCTCATGCTTCTAAGCAGCTAAGATTTTTCTAACTCCATGGGATAGATGTTCTAAGCATTTATATCCTGGAGTTACAAAAAGAACAGCAAGTTAAATCCCCACAAAAAGTGGAAAGAGGAATTGATAAAAATATGATCGGAAATCAATGAAATAGTAAATAAACGTTAACTAAGAAAAATGAACAAAGAATTTAGTTATTTGAAAATATGAATAAAATTGGTACATTCTTAGAAAGCCAAATCATGGGGAAAAAAGAGAAAGCAGAAGATGGTATAATTTATTAAATCATTAAAGAAAAAGAAGACAGCATTACCAATCCTACAAACATGAAAAAAATAATAGGACACTATGAAATTTTTTTTTGAAAATAAGTTTGAAAATTGAATAATAAAGAAAAAAACTCATTGGAAAACATAACTTACTAAAGCTGACATCAGATAAAGCAAGACATTTAAATAGTCATATCTACCAAAGAAATTAAATCTTTAGTTAAAATATTCTGCAAAGAGAACTCAAGACTCATATGTCTTTACTGGCAAAATTTTCCAAATGTTTAATGAAGAAATAATTCTAACATTACATACAATTCTAAAGAAAAGTAAAAGGAACATTTCCAGTTCTTTTATGAGTCAAATATCCTTGACTGAAAATCTGACAATAAATGAAGGGGAAAATGGGAATACTAAATTAATTTATCTCCTAAACTTAAATGAAAATTTTCTAAGACACATATTAAATAAAATCTGGAAATATATATAAATAAGTTAATGCCCAAGTGAGAATTATTCAAAGAATATAATGTTAGGTTAATTTTTAAAAAATCAATATAATTCTATACAATAATAGGATAAAGATGGAAAACATAAAAGTATTTGATTAATTCAATACTCGCTTGTGATTTCTTAACATGATAAATGGCATCTACATACAAACTATAGAAAAGATGATAATAGTAAAATATTGAAAGTGCTCCCCTTTTTATAAGGCATGAGACAGAAATATCAAGTATCCCCATATCTAGTCAACATTGTACTAGAGATTCTAGCTAGTATAAGAATTGGAAAGGCTGAAAAAAAAATTGTTGTTATTCATGTCAATATTATAGCTTATGAAAAAATCCAAAAGAAATTACAGATAAAGTATTAGAACTAATATTTAACTTTGACATTTGTGGATAAATGTAAATAAAACACAATAAATTAATTTCTATTAATTTCTATTCCATAGCAAGCAAATATAAAATCATATTTAATAACTATATATTAACAAAAGTACTTAGAAATATATCAAACAAAATATGTACAAGAACTCTACACAAAAAAAAACTACAAAAACAAAATCATTAAAATAAAGAGGACTTAACTGTTCACAAAGATTTGCTGTTTGTGCATTTGACTATTCAATATTTAAAATGTGTCAATCTTTCTCAAATTTATCTACATATTCAGTGAAGTCTTATTCAAAATTCTGGCACCTGTTTTTTAGGTAAAATGACAAGCTGATTTAAACATATGGTGTAGAGTTAACTCAGAACATAGCCCCTCCACATACTCAGAAGGCTGATAGCCTCCTCGATAGCAGCCAAGGAAGGCAGTGCACAAAGAGCTTTCAGCAGTGCCCACTCCCAAGGATATTTCCTGCTGCTCCCATGGACGTTATCTGCTCCTATAACCAAGCAGTACATCTAGCTCTCATCCCTCTGAGAAGGTGGCTGCTTCCCCAGTGAGATTAGCCTTCCCTCTATTTGTGTGCATAAAAAACTCTGCTTGCTCTTGGTCAGCAACTTTATTTCTGCAGCTTCAATCAGCTGCTACTGAAACTCCCCTGCCCCGTGAGTAATCAACAGAATTTCTCACCCCTCTGGTCCTCCTAGTGGTTCTTCCCAGGTGTAAGTTCCAGGGAATATTCAAACCCAGGTATAAGTTCCAGGCCTGGGGCTCCTGCATTACATATGGAAATTTAGAAAATGGACAAGAA
>NW_011888965.1:420614-457199 GCF_000151845.1 Pteropus vampyrus
CCACACCAGGCTTCCCAGCCGAGGGTTCCAGTGCCAGGAAGAGAAGTTCCCATAACTTCTGGCTATGAAAACTAGCAGAGATTGTGGCTGAGCAACAGAGCAGGTGCCTGGAGTTCCAGGCGCTCCTGTTAAAGGGTCTTCGAATAAACTTACCACTGACAGACTCACTTGCTCTGAACTCCAGTACTGGGGCAGCATCTCGAAAGGTTTCAGGAACATATGAGGAAAAAATAAGTTTTCTGGCTTCATGGTGAGGGCTGGAGGGGCAGCTTTCACTCAAACAGAAGTGCTGATAGTAGTCAGTGTTCCATTGTTGATTCCTCCCCGAATCAAGTGAACAGATGCAGGTGGCCACCATATCTGAGTTTCCACCAAACTGATGGAGACAACTGTGGTGATTTTCTGAGACTCTTACTCTCCCAACTTGCAAGCCTACCCAAGCCATATCCAGTAGCTTTTCTACACAAATGACCTGTCTTGGCTCATGCTGGAGATAGTCTTAAATTTTCTCAAAGGTTCAAAAACACCAAACGAGCAGCATCTGGCCTTGGTGTGCTCATTACCTCTTGCTAAGCAGCCCCAAGCCTGACACTAGCAGAAGCCAGCCTCAGTTTGCAGCTCAGCCTCTCTCAGGCACCTCCCAGCCAAGCACAAGTAGCAACAATCTGCAGATCACTTTGTAGTTCATATCAAGTGTCCTTGGGTAGGACATAGGCAGTGGCTGACCTTGGCCTGCAACAAAGTTTCTCCCAGGAGGCCCCAGGACCAACATACCCCATGACTAGATTCAAATCACACCAGAGCACCACCCAACCACCTTCACAAATAACACACACAAAGGCAGATTTATAAGGCACCAGAGCCCTGCTAAAGCAAATCCTGCTCTGTAGGGTCAGCCCCTGCACAACAGCTCCTCCACTGTGTTCAGGACCAGTCCTCACAACCAAATAGCCTGAGAATCAGTCCCTACCATGCACATGCAAACAGCAACCAAGGGTCAACTACAACTGGAGGGCACACATAACCCACATGAGGGACACACCTGGGACAACTGGATTAAGCAACCAAGGAGATTATGGCACTGGGACCCATAGGACAGCTACTACATAAAGCCATTCTACTAAGACCAATAGACATAACAGCTCTACCTAATACATAGAAACAAACACAGGGAGACAGCTTAAATGGGGTGATATGTAAACATATTAAACGAAAAAAACGAACAAAGTTCTAGAAAAAGAACTAAACAAAATGGAGACAAGCAATCTGCCAGATGCACAGTTCAAAACAGTGGTTATAAGGATTCTCATTGATCTCAGTGAGAACTTCAACAAAGAGGTAATAAAACAAAAATGAAGACCAAAAACACCCCATAAAAGTACCAATCAGAAATGTAGAATAGAGTAACTGAAACGAAGAATACATTAGAGGGAATCAATAATAGATTACATGAAACAGAGGATTCAATCACTAATTTGGAAGACAAGGTAGCAGAATACACACAATCAGAACAGGAAAAAGAAAAAAGAATAAAAACAAACAAACAAACAAACAAACAAAAAAACAGAGCATAGCTTAAGGGACCGCTGAGAAAACATCAAGCATAATCATAGGGGTACCAGAAAGAAAAGAGCAAAGAATTGAGAATCTATTTAAAAACATAATGACTGAAAAGTTTCCTAACATAGTGAAGAAAATAGACATACAAGTCCAGGAAGCACAGAGAGTCCCAAACAAGATGAACCCAAAGTGGCCCACACCAAGATATTTCATAATTAAAATGCCAAAGATTAAAGACAAAAATCTTAAGAGCAGCAAGATAAAAGCATGTACAAGAGAAGTTCTATAAGACTGTCAGCTGATTTCTCAAGGGACGCTTTTCAGGCCAGAGGGATAGAAATTAAATAGTCAAAGTAATGAAAAGTAAGGACCTAGAACCAAAATTACTCTTCCCAGAAAATTTATCATTTAGAATCAAAGGACAGATACAGAGCTTCCCAGACAAGAAA
Organism: Pteropus vampyrus; assembly: GCF_000151845.1. Classification (NCBI taxonomy): domain Eukaryota; kingdom Metazoa; phylum Chordata; class Mammalia; order Chiroptera; family Pteropodidae; genus Pteropus; species Pteropus vampyrus. Next base: position 422,624 of record NW_011888965.1, read on the forward strand.
AAGCTAAAGGAATTCATCACCATAAAACCAGTATTACAAGAAATGTTAGAGGGACAGAAGAAGAAGAAAGAAGAAGAAAGAAGAAGAAAGAAGAAAGAAGAAAGAAGAAAGAAGAAAGAAGAAAGAAGAAAGAAGGAGGAAGAGGAAGAAGAGGAAGAAGAGGAGGAGGAAGAGGAAGAAGAAGAGGAAGAAGAAGAAGGAGAAAAAGAAGGAGGAGGAGGAGGAGGAGGAGTAAGAATGAACAAACAAAAGAAAGGATCAAAAATATTAATAAAATGGCAATCTCTACATATCTATCATCAATTATTTTAGATATAAATGGAATAAATGCTCCAATCAAAACATAGAATAGCTAAATAGATATGAAAACAAGACCCTTACATATGCTGCCTACAAGAGACTCACTTCAGATCGAAAGACACACACAGACTGAAAGTAAAGTGAGGAAAAAGATATTTCATGAAAATAGAAATAACAACAAAAGTCGGTGTAGCAATACTTATATTATACAAAATAGACATTAAAACAAAGGATATAATGAGAGACAAAGAAGGACACACTAATCCCTTTTCTGTGTATTTATCTGAAAAACTCAAAACACTACTTCGAAGGGACATGTGCTTCTGTATGTACATTGCAGCATTAATTACAATAGCCAAGATATGGAGGCTACTTGGATGTCCATCAATAGATGAATAGCTAAAGAAGAGGTATATGTATACAATAGAATATTACTCAGCCATTAAAAAGAATGAAATCTCTCCATCTGCAACAATATGGATGGACCTAGAGGGTATTCTGCTGAGTGTCATAAGTCAGACAGAGAAAGAGAAATACCATAAGATTTCACTTATATGTGGAATCCAAAAAACAAAATAAATGAATAGACAAAACAGAAACAAATTCATAGATATAGAGTACATTTTGATTGTTGCTAGATAGGAGGAGGATTGGGGGAATGGATGGACAAGGGAAAGGAATTAATAAGTACAAATTGGTAGTTACCAAATAATCATGGGGTGTAGACTATAGCATGGGAAATATAGTCAGTAGTATTATAATAACTATATATAGTGTCTGGCTTTATCAGAGTGATCCCTTCATAAGTTAAATGAATGTCTAATCACTGTGTTGTACACCTGAAACTAATATTGTATGTTAACTATAATTGAAAAATAAATATTTTTAAAAGAAAGTAAACAACCATGAGAAGTATATTTTATTCATTAGATTGACAAAATTAATAAAACCAATGGCATTTTTCTGGCAAAGATATGAGGAAATAATTACACTTATGTATTGATTTTGAGATATATCAATTAGTATAATATTTTTGAAAATGATATTGGCAATATCCCCCACAATGCATACATTTGACTCTACAGAAATAAAAGCACAGGCATGTGATACATATGCACAAAAATCTTCATTTTAGCATTGTATTTGATCCTGGGAAAAGGAAATCAATTTAAATATCCATTAATTCAAGTCATTAAATTATGAAACATCTAATTATTAAAAATAATGTCTTAGGTCTGTATCTCATGTTCTGGATGGTTGTTCATAATATATTGTTGAGTGCAAAAAGCAAGCTACAGAATAATGTATCATTAAGGTTACATTTTTAAAAACAGACAACCACAAAACATCATATAAATATAATTACATATGTTTAGGCTTATATGAATATGGAGAAATGTGTGGAGAGAAGGTGAGAAAGATTACTGGTGTAATTTTTATATATCTTTGCATTGTTTTACTAGTTACAAGGAGCACATATTACTCTCATGCTTAATATAAATTAATGAAGGGGGAAAAAACTAGATGTCATTGGCCTATGTGATAGAATGCACTGCCAATTTTGAGCTCCTGCTGCAGTGAGATTTATTCAGTGATGCAGCAGCCTGCCTAAAATGTTTATATTCTAAAATAATATTTCAGCACTTTACCTCCACAGTTACTCTGAGTCTTGATATTTCATTAAAAGTTACCATGGGAAACTTGTAAAACTGTGAAAATATATAAATTCCCAGTATATGGAAATTCAGCAAATGTGCTAATACAAGGAGAAATTTTCTGTTTCTTTACTAATATAGTTTAAAATAAGTTACAACGAACCAGTTTCAATGCTTTAAAAACCTCAAGTTCACTTAAGTACTTAGATCTTGATAATAAAAAATTACTTCTTGGTTTTGAAATAGAATCTCAGTAATTCATGTGCTGTAAAAATAATATCCTACACACAAAATTTGCATGATATAATCAAATCACTCTTATATTGAGTAATATGAACATCATGATAATTCTGTTTCTTGAGTATCAGAAATACAGGCATTGCTTTAAATAAGACAATTATTTCGATCTTTACTACAGATCAGAAAATTAGGAGACATATGGACTAGCTGTAGTGATGTAAAGACTTTCAGGAACTCAAGTCAATAATTCAAAAATTTAATGATCTTCACAAAGAAACTAATATACTCTTTTTGCACATGTGATATGGATATGAACAAATTGACCTGATATGACAATCTATAAAACAATACAAAATAGAATACACACTTAAACTAAATGTAAGTTTATATCAATAATTCACACACTGTGAAGCTGACAAGTGGGTTTTGACACAATACTTAATAGCTAAAACTAAAAGGCATCATCAAGTTATGATGATTCATTGTCTCTGGAAAAGCCTTATTTTAAAGGACCACTCTGCTTTAGAGGGTAAATGTAAAACTTATTGGATTTAGTATTGTAATGACAGAAGCCCTCTAATAGATTTCATAGGCTCAATATAATTGTATTAGTGATTACATAATATTGAAAGCTAATGTAAATTTTAATGGTGGCCATAACAGTAACCAGTCTACTTTTTCCTCTCCATTCATTCAAATAAGATCATTATGAAGCCTCATCATTATAACTCAGCTTTAAAAGGCCCATATCTCCTAATTCTTCAAAACTCGTTCAACTATATTATCCATTCGACAAATAGTTATTGAGCTCCAAATATATTCAGGTAGTACTTAGGCACTGATGAAAATTTAAAAAAAAATACGTTTCTTTAAGAAGCTTATTATTCCTTTTGAAGATAAGTAGGCTTCCATGGAAATTTACCAGAGTTACAGTGATAACAAGCATCTGAAAGTATATGAACCAATCAAAACATTTAATATAATTAATAAGAAAATTCATGCTCTGACTTATCCAAATAGCATTCCAGTGATCCCAAGTGACCTTGAACTGAACACCCTTCTTTCCATCCAGCCATATCAATCCAAAAACTGCAACTCACATGGCTTCTCAGGAAAGATCTTTTTTTTTAAAAACTGTCCTATCAAAAGAATTCATAGACCCATAGAGTACTAGATACTCTGCACCATGGTCAAACTGACTAACTGGATCAAAAAGAGGCTGTACAGACAGAAAAGATATGACCAAAGGCCTGCAATATGACCCCGCAAATTGGAGTGTGCTTTACAGGAAAGCCAGTTTCTTTCATAGTCTGCACATCAAGGGATTTGCTCATCTTAGTAAATAAATAAGCTCAGATACCAATCTACCATTTGTTGGTCATCTCAAGAATTCAGTGTCACTGCGATATATGGCATGCCAGAATTCAACAAAAAGACTTTTATCCATGTCTGATAAAATGTCCTTTAAGACATTACGAATCTACATGTATCGAGATGCCGTACAATCTAAACTGCATGTACAGTTATATATGGACACTGACAAGTGGAAAAGCATGAAATAATCCTTCTCTACCTCTCCCCTCTCCTAAATAGAGGTCATTAAGTTGACTTAATTATAAACTCTAACAGCATTGTAATGGGAATGTGAAAGATGCTTTGTCTTCAATCTCTGAAGGATGTCAAGTATGCAGTTGTTACCGTTGGGGCTAAAAAAATTTATACTTTTCTTCCTACCTTCTAAGTTTTTCTAGGTGGGCCAATAATCAAATTAACAGAGACAGAACAATAAGAGAATATCCAAGTTTTAATACATGCACATAGAAAATTTACATATGTATGAAAATTCTGAAGACAGTGAAGAAACATTGGGTATATAAGATATTTCTGGACAAAGAACAAAAGAGGGGAAAAGTATATGAGATTCCAGAAGTGAGAATGGGCGGTTTACAGAAAGTTGTAAAAGAGGGAATATACAAGTAGACAAACTCTTACTAGGCAACTAAGAAAAAATAAGACACAGAGGTATCTAGCTAATAGGCTTGGAGTCTTCCTGACTAATGCTAGAGTAAAGATTCTTAAGGTGATTAAGCTAAGGCTTCCTTCCTAAAGCAGGTTTCTCTGTCTGAATCTCTTGGGCGGGAAAGGGGGAAGTATCAAAAGTTATTTCTGAATCTTGTTTCTTAATAAACAGTTTAAAATCAATAACCCAAAAAAAGAGCTTCAAGTTGGCAAAAATTTGGTTCCCTTTATAGCACTTGCATTTCTACAGTGTATATTCAGAACGAAAATCTATGTAAAGAGAAAAGAAGATTTACATATTTAGAAGAGTTCAAAAGGAGATTCAAATCATAGGGCTGATTGCAACTGGCCCTTATGATTAAGCATAAGAATTGATTTAAATAAGACACCATCTATGCTAACTCCTGTCTTAAGATCTTTATCAAGGCACAGATGAGCAATTTTTCAGGCCAAGCCTATTATTTAAAGACCAGCATGTGGCTATTTGTTGTATAATAAAGACATGAGATTTATAAAACCTTGCAAGTTTGACATTTATTTTTAACTGAGCACCCTGAGACATGAAGTTGATCTAGATGACTAATAAATGATTGCTGTATTGTGATGAGGCTCATATTTTATAATTCTACATAGTTACCAGTGGTGAATTTCTAAATTGGCTTGGTTTTATAATTGGAAAGTGGTTGAAACACTAACTAGATTTATAGGAAATAGGAGCAATTTCCAAAACAAGTCGCACCTACATCTGTTGTGCCTGCAGCAATATAAGTACAATGGACTTGTGTTTGGCATCAATGACCACTGCTTAGTGCCAAATCTAGTCATGCACACCTGCATCTCAGCACTTACAGGCACTATCTTTGTCAAATATTTGGCCAAATAAATCTGTGAAAAGCAAAAATTTTAACTATTGAGGGGATAATAGTCGACGTCTGAACTGGGAACACAGGAAGATTCAAGAGTTGTTGAAAATGAGAAAGGTTTAGTGATTCAAATGAAAAGCTGTTACTTTTCAATGCATAGACCTTACTTTTCAGGGTGATTTTCAGGCATTTTCTTTTGATATGAAGTAACATATCTGGTTATTTATCAATGAAAGCTTAAATTATATCAAGATGAGAGAATGGAAAAGTGCTATTTTTTAAGTTCAAACTTTATGTTGCTTTCTCAGAGAGGACTAAATTTTGTTGTAAATAGTGATATTAGAGAATTCCTTTAAAGTTTCCTCTTCTTTTCAAAAGATGAGCTCTCCTACTTCCATGTAAGCAATCTAATCATACATTATGATTTAAGAACTAAGAGCACCAAATAAAACCCATTGGAAAATTGTTCAATGGTACAATAAAATATGAATGTGTATTATGTTAAAACTGTCTTCTATTCCAACTAACTTATGCTCTAACTATAAGCATTTTAGTCATTATATTTCTGCTTAGACACTCTGTGTTGCAAGCAGAATACTACTCACCCCGCAAAAAAAAAAAGAAAGAAAGAAAAAGAAAAAAAAAAAAAAAAAAAAAAAAGAAAAGAAAAGTTTTTTGTTTGGTACTTTCTAGTTGAGGAAATTAAGAAAATAACTCCTAATATCTGTTGCCCACACCCCAGTTTTGCCGATACCATCAACAAAATCTTTAACATAATAATTCAAAGACCAAATACTTCAAACCACTAAGCTCATTTAGGTTTTATTATTTTCTAATTATGAATGTTGCAAGTAAAAGACAATTGCAAAGATGACTCCTTAGGTTTAGCTTGAATACAATATTCTCCAGGAAATTTGATAGATTTTAATACTTCAATGGAACTGATAATTCTCATATCAAAAGGGAAAACTAATCAAAACTGAGAGGGAAGCCTTTCAATTTTCAACTTAAATTGGCAATGAGCACTTCCAAAGTCTGGCTGAAAACCATAAAAAGGATGACTAGAGTAGTTTGAACTTCCCCAGTTGATAATGCAATACAACTCACTCTTTGGAAGCATCAACCTGATGAGTTGTAGTGCTGCCAAACCAGTTGTCTTGACTCCTATAAAATATTGAGCATGATCTTCAGTAGAAGGAGCATTGTAATTAGAAAGCTTAGCATGCAATTAACTTAGAAATGATTACAAAAAAAAAGTGTGTTAATATGATCCTATGTGCTTGCTTCCCTTGTGATGCTCAGCAAAGAATATCTTGATTGAATAATACATCTTCAAAAGACTCTATAATTGAATGAGGCTAAAAGGCTGAGATAAACTCTTTAACAATCCAAGAAAAATTCATGTGGGAAATGTTTACTTCTTTGGTATTCTGAATTCCCCAATACCCAAGATATTACCCATTATTAGTACAAAAGGAAATAATTACTAAAAACATACAATTTTCAACATATATTATTCTATAATTTTTTCAAAGCCTATTTGCAATTGTTAGGTGGATTTTCTTGGGCAATTATACTATTGTACTTATTTTATGGAGTGAATAAAATAGTAGAAAAATCATACATTTTATAGTCAATCATGCCAGAATACTTATCTCAGATTTATTGCTTACTAACTGGATGGATTTCAGCAAATCATTTGATTTTTCTGAGAATCTGTTTCTCCATCTGTGAAACAGTATTGTTATGTGATAAATAAATTAAGTTACATAAATAATGATAATAAAAACTATATTAATTGTATAACTCATCTGTGCTAGTCACCTTGCCAAGATGCTTTATCTATTTGGGAGATGATATATTAGTTAAGAGAATAATGTTTGGAGTTAGATCTGAGTTCAATTCTTAATTTTACTACCTGCTTGCTGTGTAATACTGGAAAGATTACTTAAATTTTCTTAATGGTAGTTTCCTCAGCAACAACAAGGAAATACAAATACGTATCTTAGGGTGGCTGTTGTAATGATCAAATGAGATTTTAACTTCACTTCCCTCACTATTGCTCTCTGGATCCTCAATTTACTTTTATTTTTTTCTCCATAGAATATATCATCATTTGGTATCTTACTGCATATTTTCTTATTTGTTCATTTTATGTTCTACCACTAATTTGTAAGCTCAATGAGGAAAAAGATTTGTTTTATATTACTAAATCCCCAATTTATCATAGTTTATATCATTGAAGCTATTGAACTATTTATAAAACTAATTGGCGAATGCCAAGGGTATAGAATCAATATATTAAAAATATAAAGATTTAATAACTATTCACTTGTTTTAAGAAAATACATAGGGAGATTAAAATACTTGCCTAAAAGCACATCTGCTCAGTGACTGGCATAGGTTGAAACCCAGATTTCTTTTCTTCTTTTTTCTTTATACTGCCCAAGTAGTTTTCCAAGCATGGTTCCTGAGCAGGTAGCACAGCATCACTTTGGAACTGTGTTAAAAACACAAATTCTCAGGCTTCAACTGAGACCTATTCAATCAGAAACATCCGGCGAGGGGATAAGGAATCTTTTTTCTAACAAGCTCTCTTAGTAATTCTGATATATGCTAAAGTTTGATGACCACTGTACTACAAATTCAACACTTTCTAATATCATGACTGTTTTCTAATAGCATATCTTCTTCAATGTCAAATTGGAAAAAGTGATTATTATTCAATGTAAACCAAAGATTTATTACTTATAAATATTAACTTATTCAATTTTAAGTAACATTTTTTTTCTATTAGTATCAAACAAAATAGCGCTAGTTTGATCTAACCCTTGGTTAGAGCAAAGCCATGAAAGTAAGTTACTATAGGACTATACTTACATAGATTTTTACTCTTTTAAGATGATATAGCAGTCCTTTCACAGATTAAGATAAATACTGTAGATCATGAGAATCAATTTATTATTAAAATGCTACTTAATCAATGTGCCACGTGTAGTCAATATTTTTAAATATCTTATGCCAACAATTTGCAAAAGCTACCTTGATCTAGCTTCTCTGCACAATGATTGCCCAATATTTTTTATAGTTTTTAAAAATGGTTTGAGGATCTTAAAATGCAAACGTGACAAAAAATACACATTCATTGATTGTTGGCTCCAAATCTATAGAAGGAAAATAAGGATTTTGCATGTTATTCTTCAATTGATTGATCGCATAGTAAAAATTGGTTGTGCTTAGATTATTCTTGGAAAGACTAAGTAGCAAAAATGACAAGATGATACTCAGAGTGTTGTATTTTTCTGAAGACACTTAAAGCCGTTCTTTATTAGATTTTTCTTCTTTTCACTTCATAACTCTTGATCTCACACTGACATTATGGTGCATTCCAAGAATTCAATAATGAATCTTCCATTTTCTTAGAATTAATAATACCACAATGTTAGTCAGCATATTTAGTTCTCATTTTATAGACAAAAAAAAATGAATATAATATTTTTGCCTATGTAGTTAGGATGTTCAGTAATGGAAACTTACAATTTTCTCATACAAATATCATCATCCATCAGATAAAGTCATTTATTCTTATTAGAACAATTTTATATTGTGAAGGCTGAATCAGCTTGTTCTTTGGGAAATATGAGGCAAATTGTGAAAATTAATGAAATAAATCAGAATTGTCTTGAATTCAGTGGAAGAAAATAAGTGAATATTAATACTTCTTCATTCATGATAACTAAACATTCCAACAGAATATATTATAGATTTTTGTGTTCATGCCTCAATACCAGTACTAATTCTGCATTTATTAGTTCCAGGTAACCCTGGCCTATTTGAAGTGAAGAAGATTTCCAAAGAAGATTCTAATCTACGTAATTTATTAGTTAGAATGATATTGTTAAGAGTGAGAATTTATCATTCCAGGTTTCTTGCTCAAGCAAATTATCTCCGTATACTAAATCACAATAAACCTTACTCCCTATAAACAAATGAAAATGTTTCTTCAACATGGTTGGCAACAGGGCATAATATTTGGACTTAGAATATTTAACTCTCTGAGAATCTTATTTTAAATTATTATCATTACTGGGAGGGATAAGGCATTAGGCTGCAAGAGTCAGTCAGTGATGTCCTAATGAATATTACCCTTATATGAGAACTAACTTCTCAGATAGCTAGCAATGAGGTGAAAAGGAGCTAGTGATGGCAGTAAGAGGACAGGGTAAATTTAGGTTATAATTGCTGTTTGTGATGAAATATGAAACAAGAATGATGACATTGCCATAATGTTGAGAAAACGAGGGCTGCCTGGGGGAAAGGGTGTTTTGCACACTTCTGTATATGAACAGCATCAGTCCCCAGGAACCAGTTTTTGCATAATATGCAGATAGATAAGTGCCTGGGCTAACAGAACTTCTCACCTAAATGTCAGTGTGCTTTGGGAGGTTGAGAGAAGTACCGGAGAGGAGTTGGAATGACTAATAACACCTCTGCCCTCAGACAATGCTTTGTTTCAAGATGCAGAAGGGACAATTAAGCTCATGGCTGCAGGTGGCCAAACAAGATCACCTAAATGTCATCTGCTTTATGCCTGATGGATACTATCACTGTGATCTCTGCTTTGGAAAATATTAAAAGAAAGCTCAATAAAAAGAAGCTAATCCAAATTCCAATCCCTGCATTTTACCCTTTTACTTATCTCAGATCAATAACCATTCATTCATTGGCTACTGCGATTCTCAAATGGAGGAGAGAGCACCCTATTCTTCTTGACAACAAGTATTAAAATTTAGCTAGGAATGGTTTAGGGTGATTGAAAAAGAACATTAGAGCACCATGGAGCTTTCAGTATCCTATTGCATGTCTTTATACAATATCATATTAAAAGCTGGTTACATTTTGTAATAAGAGCAGAGATAATAGCATGTATCAAGGTGTTTTTGTAAGAAAGAGAAATAAGTACACATTTTATTTTTAATCACTGTCCCATGGTAACTTTAAAACTCAAGAAGTGAAGAAATTGATATTCACATACCTATGGTGGCCTCTAATAGGTATTCAGTTGAGTTTCATTTAAAAGGTAAAATCGGATGGGATGGAAGAGAGAATATCTTGTGTTTTTAAACTATTAAATATCTAGCAAGAGTTATAAACTAATTATGGTCAACAAATGAAGAAAGTTATACTAAATGAGTTGATCTAATAAAGATGTGAATGATGGAGAAAGTAGAATTGGGAGAAGATAATTCAGAGGGATGGGATGATTAATGTTATTAAGTGATGATCAGTGTCATTAGTATTATGTAGAGGAGAAAACACAGGGATGTTGAAGTGAAAAGGATCTATGTTTGAATCCTGACCTTTTTCACTTTAATAGCTGTGTGATTTTGGTAATATATGTAACTTCTGCTGGCCCAGCTATAAAGTGGCAGGAATAATCTTTACCATAGAAGATTGTTGTGAGTTAGTGGTTAATGAATACAAAGTGACTGATTCACAGGAGATTCTCATTAAATGGTAGCTATCAATGCTGTTATTTGACTGATGGGGCAAAATTTCCTCTATAAGGAAGGTGTTTTTTTTTTTCCCCCTCCTAGCTTCTTTTAATATTTTAAATTTATCTTCAATTTTTAAAGTTCCTATATGTTATGCTTATGTGCATTTTTTTGTTTTGTTTTATTTAGCTTTTGAGATTTATGCTGCGTGGCATTCTTTGAGCTTCTTGGATCTGTGGTTTGGTGTCTGGCATTAATTTGAGGAAAATTCTCAGTCATTATTGTTTCAAATATTTCTTCTGTTCCTTTCTCTCTTTCTTTCACTTCTGGTATTCCCATTATGCATATGTTATACCTTAAGTTGTTGTCCTACAGGTCTTTAACATTGTTGTGTTTTTTTCAGTTTTTGGTTCTCTTTTGTTTATTTGTATGTTTGTTTTGCTTTTCAGTTGCAGAGGTTTCTATTGCGATATTCTCAAACTCAGATTTTTCCTCAGCTGTGTCTAGTCTGTTAATCAGCCTGTCAGAGGCATTCTTCATATTTATTAGTGTTTTCAATGTTTAGTATTTTTGATACATTCTTAGAATTCCTTGTTGCTGCTTACATTATCCTTCTGTTCTTACATGTTGCCTGTTTTCTTCCATTATAACCCTTAGCATATTCATCATAGTTTTTAAAAACTCCTATGTTTAAATTTGAATTCTGATAATTTGAACATTCCTGATATATATAACTCTATTTCTGATGTTTGTTCAGTGTCTTCAAACTGTTTTTTTTTCACCTTTTAGTATGTCTTATAATTTTTTGTTCAAAACTGGAAATGATATATTAAGTAAAATAACTAACAAAAATAGACCTTTAATAAGGTGGTCATAAGGTATGGGTGGAGGGAAGTGTTCTATAGTTATATGACTAGGTGTCAATCTAACTGAGAGCCTGTGCCCCTGGATCGTTGACTTCATCAGTGTTCTCAGTCATCCCCTTGCAACTTTAGGTGGAACGTGATGGCTGTAGGTGGCTTGGACTGTGTATTTCCTTTACCTCACATGGGAAATTATAGGGGGCTGGAGTTGGGTGTTTCTATTTTCCCATATGGAAGGCTAGAGCTTCCTGGAGTTGAGTTTTTCCTTCCCCCATGTAGGTTAGGTTCTGATATAATTTCAGCAGATTACACTATGGTAAAATAGTATCTACTTGGAGCATGTCTTGTTAAGAATAATGCTCAACTATACTTTAAAATGTTTTTTTCCTCCCAAGCCAAAAAGATAAAGAAATGTTTCTCCAATATTCATTGTGAGGACCTGATAGAGCTCCCCTAGGTAAATCTAGAAAAAGTGTGAGGGTTCCCCTATGACTGGGTTTCCCTGGAGTTTTTAACTTTTAGCGTTGTCCACACTGAGCCTCTAACAATTTGTCAATTTCAGGTTTTCCTACTCTGGCACTTATTTCCACAGAAGTTACTGCTCATGGATTTCTCCTCTGTAAATTGTGGTTCTTTCTATCTGCCTATGTATCTCTTTAATCTTGGCGCAATGGTTTGCCCTGTGACATTATTTCTTTGAAGGATCTAAGAAGAGTTGCTTTTTCAATTTGTTCAGGTTTTAACTTGTTGTTAAGATGAACTAGTGACTTCTAAGCTTCTTTCATGCTGGACCAGAAACAGCAACTCTCTAGATTTTTAAAATTATTTTTAATGTTTAGGATAGTTTTAGGTGTACAAAAAGTTGCAAAAATAGTATAGAGAGTTTATGTAAACCTCAGACATAATTTCCCCTGTTGTTAGTACTTTACATTGATATTGCACATTTGTCACAACTCATGAATCATTGTTAATAAACTATTATTATATAGTCTTTACTCTGTGCAGATGCCCTTAGATTTGTATAATGTCCTTTTTCTGTTCCAGGCTCCCATCCAGGATACCACATCACATCTAGTCATCATGTCTCTTTAGGGTTCTCTTTGGTTGTGAGAATTTCTCAGACTTTCCTATTTTTTGATGACCTTGACAGTTTTAGGGAATACTCATCATGTATTTTGTAGAAAATGCATCAATTTTGGTTTGTCTCATGTTTTTTTCTCAATATCAGACTGGAATAATTTGGAGGAGGGGCAATAATGTCACATAGGTAAAGTGCTATTTTTATCACTTCATGTCAGAAATAATACATGATATTGACCAACATGATTTGTCACTGATGATATTAAACATAATCCCCTCTCCCAGGTCGTGTTCTCCAGATTTCTCTACAAGAAAGTTACCTTTTTCCAGTTTTTATACTCTATTTTTTGGAAGCAGGCCACTAAGAAAAGTCCACATGAAACAGGAGGGAGAGGAGGGACTAAACTCCACCTCTTAGAAAGGAAATTATCTACAAAAATTATTTGGAATTTTACTGTAAGGAAGTTTTGCCTCTTTTTCCACATTTATTTATTTATTCAATTATTTATCTATATCACTATGAACTTGTGGAGATTTATTTTATTCTTTGCATTATAATCAAATATTATATTATTTATTGTGTTCTAAAAATTTTTCCAGCTTTGATTATTAGATTTTCAATTTGGCACCTGTGTCCCTTTGATTTAATCTCATCGTTTTATTTTCTGAGTGCTACCTTACTTTCTGATCCTACAAGATGTCTCAGGCACATCTTGTATATTACCTATCCCAGCCCTAATAATTTTTCCTAGGAGTCTTGATTCTTTCTTATTGGAGAATGGGATCTAGAAACCTAGATATGAGTGCTGGTGTTCTCAGTGCTACTGGGGTCACTGCTTCAAAGTCCTCTCAGTTGACAGGAAAATATATGTATGTATACTAACACATATATATGTGCACATCTATACTTATATATCTATACTTCTATATCTCTCCATCTATATCTATATTAAGTTATACACATGCTGATGTCTCAAATTGTAATGCAGTCTTATATGATTTATTCTAGCCCTTCTCCCCTTGATTATCTAGAACTTCCCTCTCCAACCATAAAAAAATCGACCTCCCGCTACCCATTTTTCATTTACAGGCATACCTCAGAGATATTGCAGGTTCGGTTCCAGACAACTGTAATATATTGAGTATTGCAATGCAGTGAGCCATAATCTTTTTGTTGATGGAGGGTCTTGCCTTCAATTTGTAAAAAAATTAACATCTTAGAATGGTGTCAGATGCATGGCAGCATCAAAGGTCCCCTTGATTGCTCTCCTTGAAATTACAACAAATTGAACAGCTACGATCCAACAGAAAATACTCAGACTAACCCCAAAACATGTCTGAGAGATCTCTGCATCAGAACATCTGAAGGTGGGAAAATTGGGGGAGCAAGGGAGAAGGAAAAGGAGAGAAGCAATGACAGTGCTGCAGACTCAGACCTAAGCTCCCAGCAGCACTCAGGGAGAGGGAAGAAATCAGGTTGTGGCATGTACTCTCTGTAGCCCTGAGCATTCCCCCCTGAGTGATCAGCATATACTATGGTGGTGGACCCAATGATCAGGGCAGAGACCAGGGCAGAGACAAAATACAGAAGGGTGACAACTGTGTTCTAGCACCCACCATTGCCAGGGAGAAGGCCAGGTCATGGAGCCTGGCCACCTCTCTCCACCCTCTCAGAGTTCACTTCACTGTACCCTCCCAGAACTAGTAGTGGGCCTGAGGGAAACTGTAGCAGCAGATGTCTGGCCAGAGAATGGAGACTCTGCAACAACTGAGGTGATGCAAACAGTGGCTGGTCCCATTAACTAGGGTAGAGATACAGAGACCAGGTGGCTGAAGCCTAGTGGTCAGCATTACTGTAAAGAAAACACCCACAGGAACTCTGGGGGCCTCTCCCACCCCACAACCATCGCCATCCATCCAGGCTGATTAGGGCAGAGACACTGAGGCACTGCAGGCAGCACAAGACTACATCTTGCTGCTAGGGCAGCACCAGGACCTCAGGGACTTGAAACCCCATCATCCATCACATTCTCCCACGGGGGTGAAGCCCTAGGATTGAAGTGACCTGTTCACAGAGAAGATACACATTTTCCAAGGAGAAAAAGGTGTTTTTTGTTGTTGTTGTTTTGTTTTGTTTTGTTTTGTTTTTCCACACATCAGAGGTCTGAAGAGTCCTGGCACTGCAGGAGACTTATGCACCACCTACTGAAAAACAAACCACTTACCGACCTGCTAAAGAGAAAATACTCTCTCTCTCTATATATATATATATCTATATATATATATAGATAGATAGATAGATAGATAGATAGATGATATAGATATAGATATAGATATAGATATAGATATAGATATAGATATAGATATAGATATAGATATAGATATAGATATAGATATAGATATAGATATATAGATATAGATATATAGATATATAGATATATATAGATATATATATAGAAAAGTAGAGTACATTCCCATAAAAGACTAGGCAGAAAAAATAATCCATCAAATACCAGAAACTACCAACACGACAAGGCAGCTCAGAAAAAATAAATAAATGAATAAATCTCCAAAAAATAAACAAATATATAGAAAAATGCAATTTAATTGAAGATTACAGTTCTGAAAAAGCTCAACGAGATGCAAGAAAATGTAAAAATAGTTTAATGAACTGAAACAAAATCAATGAACAACAGGAACACTTTACCAAAGAGAACAAAACTTAAGAAAAAATAGAATTTCTGGAGGTGAAGCATTCAATATAAGAGATAAAGAATGAAATAGTGAACTTAGGAAATAATGCTGACCAGATGGGGGAAAAAATAGTGATATTAAAGACAGAAATCTGGAAATGACACAGATGAAAGATGAGAGACGAGAGATTAAAAAAATGAAAAAATCTACAAGAACTATTTGGCACCATCAAAAAAAGCAACATAAGAATAATGGGTATGCCAGAAAGAGAATGGAGGGAGAAAGGAACTGAGAACCTTTCAGCAAATAGTTGATAGGAAACACGGCAGAGTGAGAGACGTCCTCAGATCTCTCCCTTTGAAATAACAATAAGCTGAACATCTAAAACTCAACAACAACAACAAAAAAACAACACTCAAACTGCACACCAGCACGTCTGAGCGTGGGATCTATGCATAAGAGCTACCAAGGTCCGAAGCCCAGGTGTCAGGCAGTGGACCGGGAGAAATAAAGAAGATGCCTCTCGCAGCCCCTGGAGCTTCCTGTAGGGGGAAGGGGAGGGAAGAAGGTGCGGTGACTTCCCTGAAAGACTTGTCTGGGAGAGTTTGTGAGTTTCACGCAGATGGCTTTAGGGACCATTCATCAGGGTAGAAAGCAGAGAAGCAGATGGCAGAGAAACAACAGTCAATATTTACTGGCCGTGGATGCAAAACCGAGGCTGTGCCGCAGCCCAAAACTCCCAACCCAGAGGGCCACTACCAACATGTCCTCTGAGACTGAAAACCATGGAGCCTCAGGGGAATCTGACAAACACTACCAAACCTGTTGCTAACACTGACAGGGATGGAAACTGAGGGTAGTGACAGTGATTAAATATCTACAAGAAAATAAAGGCATGATATAAAGGCATTATTAAGGCTTTATACAAAGCAGGGATCCAAGAAGATTAAACATCACCTACTGGAAACCAAAAGAAATGTACCCTCTTTGTAGCAGGCCAAAGAGAGACCTTTATATAGTAAATCTTTCTGGGAAAAAAAGCAGAATATATTTCCATTAATGCCCTAGCAGAGAAATAGTCCATTAAACAATGTGAAAAACCAAGGAAACAAGGCATCTCAGAGAGAAAGAGAAAAATATCCAGAAAATAAGCTTACAAACATAGAAATATGCAATTTAAGTGACAAAGAATTCAGGATGGTACTTCTGAAATAACTGAGTGAATTCCGAAATGAGTCATATTAACAATATCATGAATTGAAAAAAAAAATCTAGATGAGAAGAGCAATAAGATTGAAATCTCAAAAAGAACCAAATAGAACTTCTGGAGATGAAGAACACACTGCAAGAGCTGAAAAATGAAATAACAAGCTTGGGAAATAGAGTTGACCAAATGGAGGAAAGGATTGGTAATATCAAAGACAGAAATCTAGAAATAAATCAGAAGGAAGAAGAGAGCAACTGAAGAATGAAAAATGATAAAAGAGAAATACAAGAACTAGCTGATACCATCAGGAGAGGAAACATAAGAATAATTAGAATTGACAAATGGGAAGTCAAAGAGCAGGGGCTAGAAAGCATTATCAGACAAATAGTGGATGAGAATTTCCCAAATCTAAAGAATGAGATGGAGCTTGTAATTCAAGAAGTCAACAAAACACTCAATTATCTCAATCCAAAAAGGCTTTCACCAAAACATATTGTATTAAAATTATCAAAAATCAACAACAAAGACAGAATTCTCAGGGAAGCCAGGGAAAAGATAAAGGAAAACCCATTAGATTATCATCAGACTTCTCAGCACAAACCTTACAAGCCAGAAAGAAGTGGAATCAAATATTCAAACTATTAAATGAAAGGAACTACCAGCCAAGAATAATGTATCCAGCTAACCTCTCCTTTAGATATGAAGGAGAAATAAAAATCCTTCCAGACATACAAAAATTGAGTGAGTTCTCCACTACGAGGTCTGCACTGCAAGAAATACTGAAAAGGGTCAGCTCCCCTAAAACAAAATGACCAAAAAAACCCCCAAAAAACAAAAAACATGATTAGAATTAAGGTGACTATCAGACAAATAGAAGCAGAGAAATGTAAACCTTATAAGGAAATGGGCATTATAAGCTTAAAATAAGAAAAGATTTGCTATAGCAAGATAGTAATGAATGGACAGCATACATAGGGGCAAATTGAGACAACAATAACTGAAAAGTGGAGGATTCAAAGATCCAAATTCGCAAAGGGGAAAGGAGATAAGGCACGTACAGAAGAAAATGGACGACTGTATATATATATACACATATATACTATCCTTTACATATTTGTAATGGTAACCATACACCAAAGATTCAGAACTGAAGTATATACCATGAACCAAGAAGGACCAGAGGGAAAACCCACAAAGGCCAACCAAAATAAAGAAAACAGAAACACAAGAACAAGGAAGCAATGGAAACACTAAGCTAACAGAAAGCAAAAGATAAAATGTCTATAAGAAGACTTCATATTTTAATAATTACCATAAATTTAAATAGAATGAACTCAACAATAAAAAACACAGAGTTGCAGCTTGGATAAAAAAAAAAAAAAAAAAGCCAACCATATGCTGCCTCCAGGAGACACAGCTCATCTCCAAAGACCAATATAGACTCAAAGCAAAAGGGTGAAAAATTGTATTTCAAGCAAATGGCACTCAGAAAAAAGTGGGAGTAGCCATACTAATATCGGCGAAAATAGATTTCAAAATAAAAATGTAAAGAAAGATACCAAAGGACACTTCAAAATGATAAAGGGAATAATGCACCGAGAAGACATAACACTTATTAATATCTATGTTCCCAATCAGGGAGCCCCGAAATATATAAAGCAGTTACAAACAGAACTAAAGGGAAAAACAGACCAAAACACTATTGCAGTAAAGGACCTAAATACCCAACTGTCGGATATGGACAGATCATCCAAAGAGAAAATAAATAAGGAAATAACATCCTTAAATGATACATTAGACCAACTGGACATAATTAATATTTAAAGAGCCTTTCATCCCCAAACAGCTGCTTACACATTCTTTACTGCACATGAAACAATCTCGAGGATTGACCACATATCGGGACACAGAGATAGCCTCAACAAATATAAGAGGGTTGAAATTATACCAACCATATTCTCTGAAGCTAGTATTTCATTTGTTGGAAAAAAATAAATAAATAAAGGCACTCCAGTAAAGGCATGCATAAGGCTTGGGCACCTGGTATTTTCATCACTATTTAACATTGTTATGGAAGAATTAGCCCAAGTATTTATTTACAGATGATCTGATTGTATACTTAGAAACCGTAACATGATCCCAATAATAATGCCATTTCATTTTTCCTGAGCTTAAAAAGTTGATTATAAATCTCAAATGAAAGAATAAACTAGTGAGAATGTTAGTAAAATCCTCAAAAAGAAAAAAAGTACAATCTGTGTGTGTTTCTGTGTATTTGGTAGGAGGCAATCATACCAAATATCCAAACGTATTTACTTTAAAGCTTTTATAATTAAATAATGATATGATTGGTACTTGAATGAGATAACAGTCCAATGGAATAGAATAGAAAATCCAGATATAGACACAATGCAATAGAAATTTGGCACGTCATTGTGGCAGACATCAAAACAGTGGAGTGGGTGATATCAGAAGCATGGCTGAGTGAGGGATCTCCCTGTACATCTAAAACTCAACAAACAATATCCAAACTGCACATAAGTACATCTGAGTGAGTGATCTGAGCATTAGAGCTTTAAAAGGTCAGAACCGTGGGAGTCTGATGGGGAGATTGGGAGGAGCAAAGAAGTTGCTTCATTCAGCCTGAGCTCCCTGCAGAAGAAAGGGGAAGGAAGAATTTGCCACCATTTCCCTGAACAGCTCTGCCTGAGGGATCAGTGTGTTCCAAGCAGCGGAGCCCAGGAATCAGGGCAGAAAGTGGAGCAGGAACTAAGTGCACAGGGGCAACAGCTGTATCTTAACAGCTGCTGTTGCAAAGTGGGAGGCTGAGACATGGAGCTTGGCAGCAATCCTCACCCTTCAACCACCCCATATTCTCCCAGACCTAGCACCATGGAGCCCTAGAGGAATTCGGGCAACTGATACTGAAACATAAATCACAGGCAGTACCAGAGAGGCGCTAGGACCCGAATATAAGACCTGAAACAATAAATTGCATAGAAAAAAAAATAGGAACTAAACTCATGGACCTTGGACTTAAAGAAGATTTTGTGAATTTGACCTCAAAGGCAAGGCAAGTAAAAGCAAAAATAAATGAATGGGACTATATGAAATAAAAAATCTGCACAGCAAAACAAAAACAAAAACAAAAACGAAAACAAAAACAAAAACAAAAAAAACAAAAACAACAAAAAAACAAGGCAAGGAAACAACCATCTGAATGGGAGAATATATTTGCAAGGAATGCCTCCGATAAGGGCCTAATATCCAAAATATATGAAGAACTAGTACAATTTAATAACAACAGAAAAATTAAAACAAACAATCCAATTAAAAAATGGGCAGAGGACCTGAACAGACACTTTTCCCAAAAAGCCATACAAATGGCCATCAGACATATGGAAGGCTGCTCAGTTTCACTAGCTATTAGGGAAGTAGAAATCAAAGTCACAATGAGATACCATCTCACACCTGTTAGAATGGCTATCATCAACAGGACAAGTAATAACAAGTGTTAAAGAGGATGTGGAGAAAAAAGAACCTTTATACACTGCTGGTGGTACTGCAAATTGGTACAATAATTAGGAAAACAGTATAGAGTTTCCTCAAAAAACTAGAATTGATCTACCATATGATCCTGCAATCCCTCTACTGGGTATTTATTCCAAAGACTTAAAAATCCATATCCGAAAAGATATTTGCACGCCGATGTTCATAGCAGCATTGTTCACGGTGGCCAGGACATGGAAACAACCAAAATGTCCTATGATAGATGATTGGCTAAAGAAGCTGTGGTACATATATACAATGGAATATTACTCGGCCATAAGAAGACGTGAAATACGGCCATTTGCGACAGCATGGATGGACCTCGAGATAATCGTGCTAAGAGATATAAGCCAGGCAGGAAATGTTGAAAACCACATGATATCACTTATATGTGGGATATAAACCTAAAAATAACAAATGAACAGGACAAGCAAACAGAGATTGATGGACATAGACTATTGACTAGTGGTTACCAGAGGGTAGGGAGTGGGGCAGGTGGGAGGAGGTAGATGGCATAAAGGGGATCAAATATAGGGGATTAGGGGGAGGATGAAGTGGGTAAAGGGAATCAAATATATTGTAGCTGAAGGAAACTGGACTTTGGTTGGTAAATACACAATAGAATATACAGATGTCAAATTATAATGTACACCTGAAAATTATATAATTGTATTAACCAATGTCACCCTAATAAACTTAATTTAAAAAAAAGTAATTTTTAAAAAAGAACTAGAATCGAACTACCATGTGATTCAGTAATCCCTCTTCTGGGTATTTACCGCTCCCAAAACCTGAAAACATTTATCCTAAAAGATATATGCACTGTGATGTTCATAGCAGCATTATTTATGGTTTCCGGGACATTGAAACAACCAAAGTGTCTTATGATAGATGATTGGATAAGGAAATGTGGTACATATATACAATGGGATATTACTCAGCCATAAGAAGCAATAAAATTCTGCTATTTTCGACATGTTTGGATCTTGAGATAATCATGCTAAGCAAAATAAGCCATACAGAAAAAGTTGAAAACCACATGATATCACTCATATGTGGGATATACATTTAAAAGCGACAAACAAACATGGCAAACAAAGGGAAACTCATGGACATAGACAGGGGGATAGTATTTACCAGAAGGAAGAGGAGAGGGGAGATTTACATAGAGATAAAAGGGGTGAAATATGTGGTGATGGAAGGAACTCTAGTTATGGGTGCTGAACACACAATGCAATATATATGACACACTGTTGAATTGCATACTTGAAATTTATTGGATTCTTTGATCAATATCACACCAATAATTTTTAATAATAATAAAAATGTGGAGCCATTATGCCATTGAAGTGGTTTTATTTTGTTTTAATTTATTGAAATATATGTAGTTGCAATAAAAAATGCAACATCTGTGAAGCACAATAAAGCAAAGAAAAATAAAATTAGGTATGTCTGTATATATTTGTCCAAACCCAATATTCATGTAAAGCAGTTACAGAACTTTTAACCTGTAGCTCTGTGAGAAACGTTTTTCCCAACTAGAGTATAAGTTTATGTATAGCTCTTTTTGTACTTAGCTTTAAAGTGTCTAGCCAAATCATTTTCAAAAGTTACTTACGATTTTTTTTCCCTGTCTCCTTCAGTGAAGTTACACTGTTGTAATATATTTAGATTCTGCATTCCATCTTTGGATTCCCAAACTCTTGGTTGATTTTTTTTTTTAATGTATATACATTGAAGTTCACTCTTTGTGATGCACAGTACTATGTATCTTGACAAATCCCTAGCCTTATGTATGTACCACCCCAGTACCACACAGAATGGTTCTACCACTCTCAAAATTCTTTGTGCAGCCCCTTGTAATCAATCATTCCCCCTCCAAATCACTGGAAAACATGTTTGGTTTTTTGTCCCCATATTTTTTACCTTTTCCAGAATGTCATATGAATGGAATTATTTAATATGTAGCATTTTTATCTGACTTTTCTCACTTAACAAAAATGCATTTAAGTTTGTTCTCATTATTGCATGAATTAGTACTTGATTGTTTTTTTCACACTGAGTAATATGCCTTTTACGATTGTGCCACAGTTTACTTTTTCAGTCACCTATTGAAGGCTATCTTGGTTACTTCTAATTTTTGGCAATCATGAGTAAAGCTGCTCTATTCATGTACAGGTTTCTGTGTGAACATGTTTTCAGTTCACTTGGATAAAAACTTAGGGGTGTGATTGATGAGATTGTGGTAATTCTATGTTTTTTTCTTCATAAGTAACTACCAAACTGTCTTCAAAGTGTCTGTCCCATTTTGCATTCTCACGCACAATGAATCAGAATTTCTGTTACTCCATAACTTTGCAAGCATTCAGTGTTTGTTTTATTTTTTTAATTGCATTTATATAATGATATGTGATGCTGAGCATATTTTCATATACTTATTTGCCATTAGTATCTCTTTTGGTGAAATGTCTGTTTAGATCTTTAATCGGTGTTTCATTTTTCCCCATTAATTTTCAGTTTAAATAGTTCCTTATATATTCTGGATACAAGTTTGGTTGCTTTAATTAAATATATGACTTGAAAATATTTTCTTTTAGTCTATGGCTGGTCTTGTCATTCTCTTAACAATATATTTTGCAAATAAAATGTTTTTAGTTTTGATAAAGTTCGATATTTCCTGACTTTTTCTCTTCATAGTCTCTTGCTTTAGATGTTTCCAAAAGCTTGTTGCCAAATACAAGGTCATGAGAATTTTCTCTGAGAAGTTTTGAGTTAATTTTTGTGAAAGGTCTGAGATACAGGATTCTTTTTTCGTATGTGGTCCTCTAAATTTTTTAGCATCATTTGTTAAAAAGACTATCATTTTCTTATTGATTTTTTTTTTCCATCTATTTCAAAAATCAGTTTACTCTATTTGTGTGAGTCTGTTTCTGGAACTTTTATTCTATTTAACTGGCATGTATTCTTTCACCAATACTATGCTGTTTTAATTACTGTGGCTTTTTAGTAAGTCTTGAGATTAACTAATGGGAGTAATACTACATTTTTCTTCTTTTTCAGAATCTTTTTTACTATCCTAGTAGCTTTGAATTCCCAGGTAAATTTTAGAATCAGTTTGTCACTATGGACAAAAAATGCTTGCTGAGATTTTGACTGAGGTCGTGTAACAGATATAGAGAAATTAGAGAGAATTGACATTTTGACAATGTGGAGTCTTCCATCAACATGCTGTATTTCTCCATTTATTTAGATCTTTGATTTTTTAAATTAGCATTTTATATTTTTCTACATACAGATCCTGCACGTATATACTAGATGTATACATAAGTACTTTCTTTTTGTGTGTGTGCTATAATTGCAAATGGTATTTTTTCTTTTATTATTTCAAGTTCAAAATTTTCACTGTTGGTATATAAGAAAGCAATTTACTTTTGTAGTATTGACTTTGTATCCTGCAAACTTACTAAACTTGTTTATTAGTTTCAGGAAGTTTTTGCATATTCTTTGGGATTTTCTACATATACAATCATGTTGTCTGTGAATAAGGGTTGTTCTATTTCCTCCTTTCTAATTTGTATGTCTTTTAGGTATTTTTCTTCCTTCATTTCTCAAGCTAGGACTTTCAATGCAAGGTTGAGTAAGAGTGGCATGAGAGGAAATTCTTTATTAGATGAAGGGAATTCCCATCTATTTCCTAGTTTTGTGTTTTTAAATCATGAATGGGTATTTTTATTGGCCCTGATTTTTTTTCATCAAGCTACTTCCTATAGATATAATTGGAACTGATTTGGGATATTGAAAAAATTCCATAAATTCTTTCCTAAAAAGTGCTTTTAGGCCTGTACATAGACTATCGTAGGTTCCTAGTTCATGTGTAGAGCAAAAACATTTAATTTATAACATTTTATAAAAAATCCAATTATAAACTTATTCTATCAAGCAGTTTTCCTTCAGTGACCTACTTAAGTGATCATTTTGTGTCTCCTATAAAAAAATCTTGTAATAGCAGTTGAAATCATATCGCGCCAAATATCCATTTTTGGACAACTTTCTTATAAATGTTGTAAAGCTATTCTCTTTGAAATAAATGAAGTGACCTTCATAAGTACTCTTATTCTACCTAATTTTACTAGTCAAGAATTGTCACATTCACCATACACGAATGTGCCTAAATCACTTACTTGCTTAAGAAACAATTTAAACATTGAAATAGTTTGTGTTGGAAGAATGAAATAAGAAGCCAAGAGCTACTTCCCACAGGCAATAGGGTTCTTCAAAGAGTTAGCTTCATTTCCAGTATCCACAGAAATAACACAGAACAAAATTCATTATCATTTATTGAACAACCAAATATTATTTTCAAGAAAGTTTAAATTAATTAAACCTGTAATGCTTATATACTTCTTGTATCCATATCATTAGATGCTGATTCAATTGAAAACATCTGCCATAGGTTTAAGAAGTTTCCCTAACTATAAATTTCAAACTTAAGAAATTTCAAGCATTCTCTTTTAGAGTTGATGGCATAGTTCTGTATAATGATCATTTCTGTGTGTGTCTTTAGAAAGGTCCAATACATCTGCAAATCTGTCATATTTCTTAATAATAACATCTTAGATCATTGAAGCAGTAAAGGTTCATGTCAATTTTAGCACTCCAGCAAAATTTTTCAACCCACTTATATCAGTATCTCCCTGTGGCTCAGATTTCTCTCTAAAGTAATCCTTTACTCCCCTTCTTTTCTGTATACACAGTCAATGTATGTGCTTACTTGGCAGTTCTATAACACCCAGTTCATAATGTCATCCTTGTACTTACCACAGTGTATTGAAATTATCAGCTTAAGTGTTTATGCCTCCTCCATATGACCACATGCTCATTTAGGTTTGAAACTTTGTCTAATTTTTCTCTATATACCTGGCTCCCAGGCAGTGTCTGTCAAATAAATTGATGCTCAAAGTATGTTTGTAAAAGTGACACTAACCAAAAAGTAATTAATGGGTCAGAATTTTTAGAATTCCCTAGAGGAAATGGGATAGTCAGAAATTTGAGAATTACGATCACTTTTAAATGAATAGATGGGAGTCTAGCTTCAGGAAGCATGCAGGCCTTTCTGAGTCCTTCTAGAAGTGAACCAAATCCTCCAGAAAGAGACCAGAAGATTCCAGTCAACCTGGAATCTTAATCAACCTCTAGTCTTTGAATCAACCAATCACTGTCTGATGAACTAAAAAGAAATCTCAGTCCTGGGGAGACCAGTGAGGTAGGCAGTTTGCTTTAGTTCTCTTTCCATTTCCATTGTTTTTGCATTCTCCTTATCTCAAGTTGCTTCCTTTAGGAGAAAAACAGTTTCTAATAATGTTTTAATATGTTATCGACATTGATATATTTATATCTTCAAACATTACTCCCGAAGAATTACTCAAAAATAAATTATTTTGTTGGAATTGAAACTTCTGGCAATGTGTTACTAGTATAGAGAAATATTTCGGGTTTACAAGACATCCCAATATCAAACCAGAGCACAAAAGAAAGCCATAATTCTTTCTACTCATAAAGTAATTCTGGGCTTTGAATTATACAAGCATCAAAACATAATAGCAAACTCCTATTTACTGAGTACTTGTTATGTGCCAGACACTGAATTAAGTATTTTATATACCTCACCTCTCCAAATCTACTTTACATTTTAAGGAGGTAAGTATTATTACTTTAATGATACAGATAAGGAAACAGAGACTCAAAGGAATTGAATAACTTGCCAAGGTCACAGATAGTAAATAGCAGAACCCTGATAATGTCTAATTTCTAAATAATCATCTTAATCATTATTTTATTCAGTTTTGTGCTTTATTCACTAAAAACATAGACAAAATAAACAATAAGAATCCTCTTTGTAGATAATTCGTGAGGAAAATATATCTCTGGTTCTGAAATATTGACTTTCTCAGAAATTTGTTTTAAATGTAAATAGAAGGTTCAGTGCTCAGCAAAGCAAAATTAAATGTAATTGAACCATCAATAATAAGATTTATTGATTGAAAAGGTTTTGGCTTTTTGAGATCTTTTTGCCAAAACTTCCTAATTTGAAATAATTTCTAAAGTCATGTTCAATTTCCTCTGAGCCTCTATTATAATAGCTTTATATTTTTTTGTCTTATATCCTCATCTTTTCTCATCCAGCCTTCTCAAAATGTTATGCCTGAAAGCCATTATTAGTATCCCTGCTTGATTACATAATTATTGGCATTATTAATTTCAGCAATATAAAATTCAGCAGAGGAAATTGAGAACTAATCAAGACAGAGTGTTCAGATCCCAGCATGTAAAGATCTGAAATAAATATTCATTTTGATATTGGGTATTTAGGTGTGCAACATTCATTAATATTTGATAATATCTTCTCTCATTTTCCAGGTGTTGAAATTGGCCCCTGTAACACAGAGTGATCTAGAAGAGCATCAGAAGCATCAGCCAATTTAGTTTATGCCTAAGCCAGTTTCACTATGTTCACCAGTAAGCAAACAGCTTTTTTTGTGTGGCAAACAGTTGAAGATTAAAACCTCCTTTGAGTTCTAACTCTGCATAAGAATGTTATATATTATCAGGACTATTCCATAACATACCTAAAATAATGGGAACCAGGCAGAGCACTAGTTTTACCTATCAATATTGACTGCACCTTGGGTCAGAAATCAGAGTGGAGGACAGAGGCATCATTTTAATGATGCTCATCCAATGCCTTGAGTTTTAATAGAACCCTACTTGTGAGAACCTTGAGGCTTCACTCATCTTCTAAGAATTCAAATAAGTGTGGCATAGGGTGGATCTGAACAGATTTAGAAAATTTGGAACTTTGGAAGAGAATTTACTGAGACATAGTTAAGCTAAGTCACAAGCCATTAACTGTTTTTTTAAATTTCCTTGTCATTATTGGCACTACTGAGAATAGAGCTGGCCTTATATGGAAGAAAAGAATGATGTGACTTAATAGGTGCTATGGAAAAAAACTTTTAAATTTTTTATATTACCATCTGTACTAAATGTCTTTCATTTATCTTTTATATCCATGTGCTACATTGCTCTGTATTCCAGAAGACTGACCTGCATGGATCATATAAATAGGACTCCCTTGTCCTCTGGCTTTAGTTTGACTTTGATTAATATGGAGTCCTGGTAGGAAACTAGCAGGTGTAGGGAGAATGAGGGAGGCATATTTACTGCTTTGGCTTTTTCCTTGCAGACACCATAGTATGGCTGTGACCTTGACTAAAGTTCACAGTTCTTATTAGGATGCTCTCCCCATATAGTTCTTGCTCTCTCCTATTTTAATTTTTCATTTCTTCCTCTTACTCTTTCAGGCCTAATGAAGTAGCTGACTGTCTCACACCCACTCCCATGTTACTAACTCCACAATCCTGTATTATTTGTTATGGTTTTGCTATAGCATGCATACTACTTTGTAAATTGAGCTTTTATTAAAATCCATCAAAATTATTTGAGTTTATCAGCAGTTTCCACTGGCACCCTATCTTGTGATAGTGTCTGACACTCTGTCATTAAAGATTTATTATTTTGGCTTTCATTGTATCATCGGAAGAACACTGTTAAGAACTTCAAAGCCATAATCAATCACTTACATATCTATATAAAACATAAATGTTTTCTGATTTAACATCTTGCTATGCCTGGCATCATTCAAGGAAGGGTTATAAAATAATTTATCAATAGACTGTTGACAGGAGGTATATGTTAGTCTCTTTTATATTTCATGTTGAAGAAAGTGTAGTATAGTGATTAAAAGTCATATCATCTTGATTTTCAACACGATTCTGTTGATTACTAATTGTGTAATTGAATAATTTTCTTAACATTCTAAATATTAGTTTCATTATTGAGAAAATAAGAGTAATAACAATACCTACCTCACGAGATTCTTATGATGATTAAATAACTTAGTCATTCAAAGTACCTAACGTAGTACATAGTAACTTCAATAAATGTTTGCTATTATTAACATAGTATATTTATTAATCTATGAATCTATTTATTCAATAAATCTTGGGTTCCAATTATGTGTCAGACATTATGTAATGGCTGGGATAAAATGCTAAGGAAAACCACAAATGGTCCTACCTATGTTAACTTAAGGCCTAGATCTAGAGGCAAAAATACAGGGGCTTATAAATGTAATCACAAATCACAGTCACAAATAAATGTAAAACTGAATAAACACTATGGAGAAGTTTTTGGCATCATATAATTAAATCATAGAAGCATTCTACCTCTGAAGGAAGAATAAGAGCATTCTACCTCTGAAGAATTAGGCAAAGAGAAAAGAGAGATCCTAACAGAGGAAAAAGCAAGTGTAAACATATGGGGTTAGGGAGAAAGATAGTGAATATGAATAACTGGCAAAGCTCAGCTGGCTATAGAGGAGAGTAAAATCAAGGTAGAAATGCAGTTAAGGATTAAATAGTATAGGGCTTGCACGCAATGTTAAAAAAAATGCCTTTGTCTTAATAGAAATAGGAAGTCACTGAATGTTTTAAATATGTGTGTGAGTGAGCGAGTGTGTGCGTGTGTGTGTGTGCGTGTGTGTGTGACAAGTTCATTGTATTTAAAAAGTCATTTTAACTAACTGCATTGTGGGGATGTAAGGTGGAAGCCGACAGACCAATTAGGAGACTATTGAGTGCAGTAATTCAGGGAAGAGAGGATAGCTGTTTGGACTAAAGCGGTGGCAGTGGAGACTGAAAATACTGGATGAATTTAAAAGGTAAAATGAACAGGACTTTATAATAGATTGGATATGTAGAGTGAATATTTCTTGGATGATACCAAGTTTCCTGATCTTTGGAGCTGTATAGAGTTGTGCCATTCATTGAGTTAGGACACACTGAAAAAGAACCAAGTTGGCAGCAGTGAGATCACATATTCCATTCTACATATGGTCTATGTGAATTCATTGTGAAACATTCAAGAAGACGTATCATATTTTTAAAAGTTGAATGGGTATTAGAGATGTACCATTGACTCATATTTTGTATGAGGATAAATAAGATGATCTTTATGGGTTTCTTCCAACCTTTAGGTTCTGAATTCTCATCCTGATTTCATCACAAATCATTAAATTATGGTATTTGGCAAGACATTCACCTTTCTTGAGCCTAGGCTTTCTCAACTGTAAAATGAGGAGCTTGAATAATATGATCTACAAAGTTAAAATACTTGAAATCTCTAAACTAAAGTTGTCTGCCTTTTTGTTACCATTCTTTAGCAACAATCAATCATTAGAACTTGCTAATTATTTCAAATATCCATTTTATTTATTTTATTTCAAATAGTATCACATCTGTTATTATTTGTGTTAATGTATCTAAAGTTTGATTTGATTACTCCAAAAATGACTTGAGGAAACTAATAATAAAAGGCATCTCAGTGTAATACAGTTGTCAAAATGAAAGTAAATACATGTATTAAATATGAAGGAAAGGGTAGCAAATGTCTTAAATAGTCCTCTAAGTGAATATAATTACTAAATGAGCATGAAGCTTACATGAGCTTTTTGGCAAAAAAGAGAGAGAGAGAGACATGAGTATTTATGATATTCATAGTCTAATCAAAGAAAATATGTCTGCACTCTAGAAGCAAATTTTCTCTTCTGGACTACTGTAGATAGGTGAGGAAGTGAGAAGTGATAGAAAGAAAAAGAATGAACATTATTGAGACCTATAGGTGACTTGTATTAGGCATTTTATATTTGTTATATTTTATCTTCACCAAATTCCTATGAGTTGGTAATAAAAATCATTACCATTTTAAATATGAGAACATGGGAATATGTAGAGATTAAACATTCATATCCTGTGTTATAGGTATTCACAAACTTTGGTGTGTTAAGCATCAAGTTTGAGTGTTGGTTCATATTGATTTCTTCTGGTCTAGCTTCATGCCTTCTTCATGTCGTGGGCTATGCTGTCGCAATGCCACACGTATGGCATAGAGATAAAGGAAAGATCTGCAAACTAGTCCTAGGGTTCAACTTCCCCACTTGTACCAAACATTCAATCAGTCTGAGTTCTTATGACCTTTTAGGGGTGCTGCCACCATTTTGTACATGAATTTTATAGGTACCTATTGAACTCTCATTCTGTTCAAGTTTCCAGAAATCTCTCTTTTCTCTCTCTCCTTGGCCTTATGTGTCACTTTTCCTTTCCATCTATTCCCCAGAGGCATAGAGGTTATAACATTGTTGTATACAGGCTTTTACAAATGACTGAGGCTTTTTCTGCTCCATAACTTAAAAAAAATTTGGTCTCCTGATTGAAATGAGGTGAGGGAAAGCTAAATAATGTAATTATCTCAAGAAATATCCTCTTATAATAGTAAATTGAAAATTTAAAAATAAAATCCAAGTATAGCTTTTAAAATTTGTATTATACCAGTATAGCATAGAACTTGAATGCATGGTCTTAGGAGTAAAATAGAAATGGCGTGAATCACAATTCTGCCACTTAGTAGGTTTGTGACTTTAGGTAAATTATCTTCCCTTTCTCTACCCATTTCTGCTTTTCCAAAATGGGAATATATAGTATTTACCTAAAGATAATTTTGAGACTTGAATGAAATCATAAATGTACAAATTTCCAACATGTACTATTGTTTCAATCATTAGAATATTCCCAAATAACTTTCTCAATTAGAGTACATGAGAAGTAAATCATATACAAAACTTAAGTCAAAATAGGCCAAAGATGTAAATGTAAGAGATAAAACTATAAAATTCTTAGAAAAAACTTAGAGAAAAGTCTTCATAACATTGGATTTGGAGACTATTATTGAATATTACATCAAAAACACAAGCAACGAAAGAAAAAATAAATGAATTGCACTTCATCAAAATTAAATATTTTGGTACATCAAAGAACATTCTCAACAGAATGAAAAACAACCCGAAG
This sequence comes from Pteropus vampyrus, assembly GCF_000151845.1. NCBI lineage: Eukaryota > Metazoa > Chordata > Mammalia > Chiroptera > Pteropodidae > Pteropus > Pteropus vampyrus. The sequence continues at coordinate 453,550 of NW_011888965.1, forward strand.
AATCATAGAAAATATTTGCAAATCATATATCTGATAAGGAATTAAATTCAGAATATATAAGGAACTCTTTATATTCAACAAAAAATAACAAACAACCTGATTTAAAAATGAACAAAAGGCAGAAGGCAAGGAATCATGGTGGAGTGAGGTCTCAGATCTCTCTCCCTAAAACAGCCATAAGCTGAACACCTAAAAATCAACAAAAAACACCCAAATTGCATACCAGCATGTCTGAGCGTGGGATCTGTGCGTAAGAGCTACTACAGTTCAGAATCCTGGGTTTCGGGCGGTGGACTTGGAGAAATAAAGAAGCTACCTCTCACAGCTGCTGGAGCTCCTTGCAGGAAGAGGGGAAAGAGTGAAGGTGCCGCCACTTCCCTTTTCAACCAGCCTGGAAGTGCCAGAACTTCTAGTAGCTGGCAGCAGGGCCCAGTCATCAGGGCAGAGAGCAGAGAAGTAAGACGGGACCTCAGAGAAACAACAGTAGATTTTTACTGGCCCGGATTACAAAACCGAGACTGAGCCGCAGCCCCCAACTCTCAACCCAGAGGGTCCCTCTCCCCATACCCTCCGAGACCAATCACCGCGGAGCCCCAGGGGAATCTGAGCAAACGCTGCCGAAACTGTTGCTAACACTAATAGAGACTGAAACTAAGAGTAGCAATTGTGATTAAATAACTACAAGAAAATAAAAAAGACATTTAGGCTTTAAATAAAGCAGAGATTCAAGAAGCTTAGATGCCACCTACTGGAAACTGAAAGAAAAGCGCCTTCTTTGAAGCAGGCTAAAGAGAGACATTTATATAATAAATCTTTATGGAAAAACAGCAGAATACATTTCCATTAATGCCCAGGCGGAGAAATAGTTCATTAAATACCATGAACAACCAAGGTGACAAGGTATCTCAGAAAGAAAGAGAAAAATCTCCAGAAAATAAGCTTACAGACATAGAAATATGTGACTTAAATGAAAGAGAATTCAGGATTGTACTTCTGAAAAAACTCAGTAAGATCAAAACAATCCAGATCAATAATTTCGGGAACTGACAAAACAACTAGATGAGTAGAGCAAGGAGATTGAAACTCAAAAGGAACCAAATAGAACTTCTGGAAATGGAGAAAACACTGCAAGAGAAGAAAAATAAAATAGCAAGCTTGGGAAATAGAGCCGACCGAATGGAGAAAAGTACCATTGATATCAAAAACAGAAATCTAGAAATAAATCAGAAGGAAGAAGAGAGAAACCAAAGAATGAAAAATAATGAAAGAGAATTTAAGAACTAGCTGATACCATCAGGAGAGGAAACAAGAATAATGGGTATAACCGAAGGTGAAGAAAAGAAGCAGGGACTAGAAAGCATTTTCAGACAAATAGTTGAAAATGAGCTCATTTCTTAGAATTTCCCAAATCTAAGAAATGAGCTGGAGCTTAGGATTCAAGAAGTCAGCAGAAAAACTAATTATCTCAACCCAAAAAGGCCTTCACCACGACACATTGTATTAAAGTTCTCAAAAATGAATGACAAAGACAAAATTCTCAGGGCAGCCAGGGAAAAGAAAACAGTAATATGAAAAGGAAAATCCATTAGATTATCCTCGGACTTCTCAGTGCAAACCTTAAAGCCAGAAAGAAATAGAATAATATATTTAAACTATTAAATGAAAGTAATTACCAGCCTAGAATAATGTATCCAGCTAAGCTCTCTTTTAGATATGAAGAAGAAATTAAGACCTTTCTAGACATATAAAAATTGAAGAAGTTCTCAATTACGAGGCCTGCACTACAGGAAATACTGAGAGGTATTAGCTCATCTAAAACAAAAAAAAATAAGTAAACAAAAATAAAAACAAACAAAAACATAATTAGGAGCACAGTGACTATCAGGCAAATAGAAGCAGAGGAGTGCAACCCTTACTAAGAACAGGGCATTATAAGTTAAATAATAACAAGAGAATGCTATAGCAAGATAGTAATAAATGTTCAGTATACATAGGGACAAATTGAGATAACAATGATTAAAAAGAGGAGGATTTAAAGATCCAAATTCACAGAGGGAAAAGGAGATAAGCTACCAGAAAGCAAAAAAATAAAATGGCAATAAGACCACATATTTCAAAAATCACCCTAAGGTAAATGGACTGAACTCACCAATAAAAAGGCACAGAATTGCAGATTGGATCAAAAGACAAAACCCAACCATATGCTGCCTCCAGGAGACACATCTCAGCTCCAAAGACAAATATATACTCAAAGTTAAAGGGTGGAAAATGATATTTCAAGCAAATGGCATTCAGAGAAAAGCAGGAGTAGTGGTACTAATATTGGACAAAAGAGACTTCAAAATAAAAAAGGTAAAGAAAGATATAGAGGGACACTTCGTAATGATAAAGGGAATCATGTGCCAAAAAGACTTAACACTTATTAATATCTATGCTCCCGATGAGGAAGACCTGAAATATGTAAAGCAATTACTAACAGAAGTAAAGGGAGAAACAGACCAAAATACTACCGTAGTAGGGGACTTAATTACCACACTGTTGAGTATGGACAGATCATACTAACATAAAGTCAATAATTAAATAACATTCTTAAATGACATTTTAGACCAACTGGAAATAATTGACATATACTGAGTCTCTTTCCATCTTAAAACAGCTGCTTCTACATTCTTCTCTAGTGCACATGGAATATTCTCAAGAATCGACCACATATTGGGACACAGAAATAGCCATATCAAAACTTTTAAACACAGCAAAAGCAGTCATAAGAATAAAGTTCATATCATTTCAGGCCCATCTCCAAAAAAAAAAAAAGAAAGAAAGAAAAACAAACCCAAATAAACTAATGCTTCATCATAGAAAACTAGAAAAGGAACAACAAATGAGGCCTAAAGTCAGCAGAGGGAGAGAAATTGTCGAAATTAAAGCAGAAATAAATGAAATTGAAAACAAAACAAACAAACAAAAAAAGTTAGGAAAAAAATATAAGGAGCTGGTTCTTCGAGAAGTTTAATAAAATTGACAAACACCTAGCTAGACTCATTAAAGAAAAAAGAGAAAGGACACAAATAAAGAAAATCAGGGATGAAAGAGGGGAAATTACGACACACATCGCAGAAATACAAAGGATCATGCAAGAATACTATGAAAAAGTATATAATAACAAATTTAATAACCTAATAGAAATGGATCAGTACTTAGAAAAATACAATCTTCCTGGACGGAATCAAGAAGATCTGCAAAATCAAAATAGATCGATCAGCAGTATGGAAATGGAAACAATCATCAAAAACCTACCAAAAATTAAAAGTCCAGGACCAAATGGCTTCACCAGTGATTTCTACCAAACATTCAAAGAAGATTTAATACCTATTCTCCTCAAACTCTTCCAAAAAATCAAAAAGGAGGCTATACTCCCCAACTCATTTTATGAGGCCAATATTACTCTGATACCAAAACCTGGTAAAGATAACACGAAAAAAGAAAACAACAGACCAATATCACTCATGAACACAGATGCGAAAATCTTAAATAAGATACTAGCAAACCGAATACAACAACATATTAAAAAGATTATACACCATGATCAAATAGGCTTCATTCTAGGGGTACAGGGATGGTTCAACATAGGAAAATCAGTTAATGTGATA
>NW_011888965.1:457894-502099 GCF_000151845.1 Pteropus vampyrus
GCTGGAGGCATCACTCTGCCTGACTTCAAATTATACTACAAAGCGACAGTAATCAAAATGGCAAGTTATTGGCAGCAAAACAGACACACTGCCTAGTGGAACAGGATCGAGAGTCCAGAAGTAAAGCCATATTTATATTGACAAATAATTTTCGACGAAAAAAAAAAAAAAGCCAAAAACATACAGTGGAGAAAGGAAAGTGTCTTCGATAAATGGTTCTGGGAAAATCGAAAGGCCACCGACAAAAGAATGAATCTAGACTGTTGTCTATTACCACACACTAAAATTAACTCGAAATGGATTAAGTGTCTGAATATAAGACCTGAAACAATAAAATGCATAGAAGAAAACATAGGAACTAAACTCAAGGAACTTGCACTTAAAGAGGATTTTATGAATTTGACTTTATAGGCAAGGGAAGTAAAAGCAAAAGTAAATGAATGGGACCACATCAAACTTAAAAGCTTCTGCTGAGCCAAAGAAATCATCAACAAGGTCAAAAGACAACCATCTGAATGGGAAAATATATTTGCAAGCAAAGCCTCCGATAAGGGCCTAATATCCAAAATATACAAAGAACTCATACAACTCAATAACAACAAAAAAACAAACGATCCAATCAAAAAATGGGCAGAGGACCTAAACAGACACTTCTCTAGAGGACATACAAATGGCCAACATACCTAAGAAAAGATGCTCAACATCTCTAGCTATTAGGGAAATGCAAATCAAAACCACAATGAGATACCATCTCATACCTGTTAGAATAGCTATAATCAACAGGACAAGTAATAACAAATATTGGAGAAGATGTGGAGAAAAAGGAACCCTCATACATTGCTGGTGGGACTGCAGATTGGAACAGCTACTAGAGAAAACAGTATGGAGGTTCCTCAAAAAATTAAGAATTGATCTACCATATGATCCAGCAATCCCTCTACTGGGTATTTACCCCAAAAACTTGAAAACCCATATCCGAAAAGATATTTGCACACCGATGTTCATAGCAGCACTATTCACAGTGGCAAGAAAATGGAAGCAACCAAAGTGTCCTAAGATAGATGATTGGCTAAAGAAGCTATGGCACATATATATAAGGGAATATTACTCAGCCATAAGAAGAGGTGAGATATTGCCATTTGCGACAACCTGGATGGACCTTGACATAATCATGCTAAGCGAAATAAGCCAGACGGAAAAAGTTGAAAATTACATGATATCACTTATATGTGGGATATAAACCTAAAAGCAACAAATGAACAGGACAAACAGAGTCTCAGGGACATGGACAATGAATTAGTGGTTATCAGAGGATAGGGGATGGGGGAAGAGGGAAGAGGTAGACAGAGTAAAGGAGGTCAAATACAGGAGGTTTGGGGGAGGCTGAAGTGGGTGAAGGGATCAAATATATGGTAGCTGAAGGAAACTGGACTCTGGGTGGTAATCACACAATAGAATATATAGATGTCAAATTATAATGTACACCCGAAAATTATATAATTGTATTAATCAATGTTACTCCAATAAATTTAAATAAATAAATAAATGAATGAATAAATACATGCATAAATACATAAATAAATGCATAAATAAATAAATAGTACTGGGGATCAAGTTTGGAAATAATCACTACCCTATTTAGAACTTGCTGACTAAAATATCACTACCACCAACATATAACCTTTGTTTCCTAAGGAAAAGTTGCTTGAAAAGCTGAATACATCTTTAGAAATTTAAGGCACATTTGTGTGACAAAGATAACTATTACTTGTACTTTTTTAATGTATTTATTTTCATTAGTTTCAAGTATACAGTACATTGGTTAGGCATCTATATAGTTTGTAAAACGACCCCCCCAATTGCTCCCTCCCTTCCCTATCCTTCTACCTAGCCAACGTATTCATTCTAATTGCATTCCCTATGCCATGCTCCCCATCCCCGTGACCATCCGTCAGCTACTAATTTGTACTTCTTTAACCCTTCACCCCATTCTCCCAGCCCCCCAAACCTCCTTCCCCTCTGTCCATCACCAAATTGTCCACTATATTTATGAATCTGTTTATGATTAATTTATTCTTTTTATTTCATAGATTTTCCCTATAAGTGAAATCATATAGTGTTTATCTTTCTCTGTCTGACTTAAATACCTTTTAGGTCCATCAAAGAAATATCTTTTTCCATCCCCTTTCTTTTAGTCTGTGTGTGTCTTTTAATCTGAAGTGAGTCCCTTGTAGGCAGCATATGTAGGAGTCTTGTTTTCTTATCCTTTCAGCTTTTCTATATTTTGGTTGGAGCACTTATTTCTTTTCATTTAAGGTACTTATTGATAGGAATGTAGTTGTTACCATTCTTTATTCCTGTTTTTGACTCATGTTTTTTTCTTCTTAAAGAAGTCTCTCCAACACTTCTGGTAATACTGGCTTGGTGTTGATAAATTTCTTTAGCTTATTTTTGTCTGGGAAGCTCTTGATCTGTTCTTCAACTCTAAATGATAGCTTTGCTGGATTAAATATTCTTGGTTGTAGATCGTGGGTCTTCATCTTGTTGAATACTTTTTGCCAAACCCTTTTATCCTGCATAGTTTCTTTTGAGAAATCAGCTGCCAGTCTTATGGATTTTCCCTTATAAGTATCTGTTTTTCTCTTGCTGCTTTTAATATTCTTTCTTTGTATTTAACCTTTGGCATTTTGATTATGATGTGTCTTGGTGTGGGCCTCTTTGGATTCTTGATTTTGAAATTCTCTGAACTTCCTGGGGTTTTATGTCCATTTCCTTTGCCAGGTTAGGGAAGTTTTCCATCAGCATTTCTTTAAACAGCTGTTCAACATCTTGATTTTCTTCAGTTACGCTAATCAGACTAATATTTGGATCCTTAATAGTGTCCCATATGCTCCTTAAATTATTTTTAAGTCTTGGCATCTTTTTTCTTGCCATTCTGATTGAGTGTCTTTGGCTTTCCTGTGCTCTAGATAGGGCATTTGATCCTTTTCTTTATTCACTCTGGTTCCCCTTTATAATTTCCATTTCCATTTTTATGTTTTTTATCTCTTTGTTGACATTCTCAATGAATTTATTTACCCTTCCCAAAAGTTCATTGAGCATCTTGACAACCAGTGTTTTGAACTCTGCATCTGTTAGATTGACTCCATTATACCTGGATCTCTGTTCTGTTCTCTCATATGGCTTCTGCTTTTTTGTCTTCCCATTTTGGCTGCCTTTCTGTGTCTGTTTCTATGTAGTAAGGAAAGCTCCTAAGTCTTCCAGTCTTATTAGTGTGGATTTGTGAAGTAAGTATCCAGTGGCTCAGTCCTGAGAGGGGTTCAGCCGCAAGCCAAATTTAGCCAAAATCTCTACCCCTCCAGGGACACCTGTCAAGATTCAGCAAGCAATCCACAGATGCTGTGCTTATAGTTGCCTCAAAAGGCTACATCAGAAACCGAGGCCAGCTGCCTCCAGTGTGAGTCTAGGCACTGCTCAGCAAGGAACACCTGACTAAGTGAGGACACACCTGGATGTGGCTTGGGTGGGGCCATGAGTTGGGGGAGGCGGAGTTTTAGGGAATCCTCTGGGTGGAGCGACATCTGTTATCCAGTTTGATGATGTCTCGGCTATGGCTGCACTGTATCTGCACACTGGGAAGGAGGAGGGCTCAACAGGGAACCATGGATATCGCAGGCACTTCTGTACAGAGTAAGTCTCTCTTCTGCCCTCACTCTGACAATGCCTCTCTGTAAGTCTCTGGTGCCCCCTGTGAATTGGCACTGGTACTCAGAGCGAGCAAGTCCATCACAGCGAAAATCTACTCGCAGACGAGGCCCCTTTAAGAGGCTCTGCCGCTGCTGGTGCCGCAGCCTCCATCTCACTCAGCTGCTGGAGACCGGGCAGCCTTGCATCCTTGCCCCGTCCTACCTTCTGCTGTTGCAGGGTGATTTCCTGGATTTCTCCGAAGTTGTATGGCTTGTTCATCTAGATCCCAGGTGGTTTTTCCCTGCTGCTGCTCCGTGTTTCCGTCACAACTTTGATTTGGTCGCCAGAGGGATGAACAGGGCCTCTATTATCTATGCCATTTTGATTCAATAACTGTTACTTGTTTGAAGAGGAGACATTGACATTTTTGACCCAGGACAATGATGGAAAAGTTGTAATGCCATTGTTTAGTGAGCAGATAAAAACAGAAAATAGAACCGATGGTTACTTGATTAAAACTTTTCTAGATTCTGTGTTACAAAAGATGGCAAAAGGAATTGAGTGCTTTTTTTCCCCATAAAATCATAGAATGATAAATGCAAAGCAAGTTAAATGGCCTAGTTATAGCTGCATTTATTTCTATTCCACAAAAAGAAAACTATCTCAAGTTCGAGTGATTTTTGGCTCCCCTTAAAATCTGCCATAAAATCTCTGACAATTATTTAAATATGAGTAAATGAGGCCTGTTTAAGCCACATGGAAATATCTTTGATTTGAAAAACAAATATTTTCTATAAAATTTTCCTTAATTTCATTCTAACTTTCAATCACAAAACTACCAATTAATATTTGAAGACAAACCAGAGATAAATGCCAGGCAAAATTGTAAAAACAAACAAACAAAAATAACTGGTTTTCCTAATTTCATGCTTCATTACACACAACTCTTCTCTTTTTCCTGGTTGCTGCTCCCTGGCCCACATACACAATCCCTTCATGCCTACTCCTGGCTTCCCAGGACTTTTCTAGAAGCAGTTTCTATTCTAAAACTTTTACAAACTCTCCATCAAAATGTACCTGGTCTGTCTCACTTGCTTAAGGCTGACATCTAGGACAATGTGTCTGATAAATTTTTCAAGTTTGAATCTTGAGAATAAGAGCTTAATGTGCCTCACTTCTATAAATGCACTCTGATTTTAAACTGAAGCTTCCTTGGGACACAATATAGGATAAAAGATGTGTAGCTGTCTTTGGGAACAGGATATCTTATAGCAGTTCAGAAACAAAGCAAAACAAAATAAAATACTATTTATATAATTGTTTGTCTGCCTGTGTTTAGGGATGATTCCTGGTAATAAAAAACATAGGTAAAACAACTCTACTTCTCACTGTTCTTCCATCCAAAGGGTTCAACTGAAGGAATCACAGAGAGAAAAAAAAAAGCCTACTATGTAATCAAATGGCTCGAAATAAAAGATATATTTCATTCACAGTTCATGGTGACTGAATTTTATTTATTCACAACTATAAAAACAAAAAACAATATGAAAAAACATTCCTTCAAGTACCAACTTTCCTGATATTGCAGAAAAAAATTTAAGATAATGCTATATTCATAGCTAATTTTGAGAGACAGAGTTAGGAAGTAGAGTGTGTTTATAATTACTTCAAACTATCACAATTTGGATATTAACATAAATGTGATAAGAGTATTCTTTTTCTTTCTGAAAAAAGATCTCAAATGAAACATTCTAAGTTATTGGATAGTAAATTGGCTCTGCCAATAAATAGATTACCACCCCCAAAAAAATCTTTGCCACATTTTCTATCTTTTATGTAATCTCAGCATTTATTTATCCATTAAAAAAAATTTTTTTGAGCATCTCCTATGTTCCAGATATTATTCCAAACACTAAGACACATATCAGTGGAGAAAAAAGCCTACATCTACAAACTCATCTTACAAACTATAAAATCAGGTCACTCAGTTTAAAAAAAAATCCATTTAAGTCAAGTAGATGAATCTCTGACTCTTAAAAGGAACAACAGTGTTTTCTAGAGACTGTTTTTTCTCAAGAGCTAGGCTGGAGTAAAGTGGCACATGCAGGCATGCGTGTCTGTATGTATTATGTATATTTATATGCATGTGGACTGATCAACTCCTAGATGATATACTTTTTTACTGTTCTAATTTCATAAACAAAAATATGAGAAATTGAACTGAGAAGGCAACAGAGTCTACCTAGTCATCTAGGGAATATAATTATAAATATATTTTTCATCATTTATAAGGCTCGTCTCAGGACAGGCATTAAAATTATCTAAAAGAATAATGATCAAGCTACCTCATTAGATTTTAGAACAGATAATAGATGATTGTCTGTCTGTCTGTCTAAAGGTAAGCTTTTACCAAATTCCCTTTGTTAAAATGGTGTATTTATATAGTCTTTTCTCTCATTTTTGTCTATTTGAATAGCACAAACCATATATGTTTGATGTGTTTATTGATTTCTTACTACCTTTTATTAAAAGTATATAGGGTCAAAATAGGAGAAGAGAAAGTTAAATTGCATATATGGGCCTGTAATCTTAATAGTAAGTCATTTAAACTATGTGACCATGGGTAAAGGAAATACAAAGTTAGATAATTATTCTCTGAATAGGTATATCTAAATGATTCCAGACTAGCTGAAAACTTAAATACAAGTAAACAAATATGTCAAACATATTATTTGTTATAAAAATTTTCCCTCATTAAATCTATTCCACATAAAAAAAAATAGCCTAGGAAATATTTTCTTCTGTCAATTTTAGAAATATTAACCTATTTCTAGTATTTACTTGTGTTAAAAATAATTAAAGAAGACAATTTATGTGATACAAACCTTACCTAACGCTTCATGAGACAGACAGTCTCCTTTTGGAAAACTGAAAAATGGGGCAGAAGGCAGGAATCTTTTATAAAAAATAAAGAAAAAGGAAGAGACAAAATAGAAAATATCTGATTGGCTGGTGCCACATGGTCAACCTTGTTTTGGGTGAGAAGGCCCAGAACTGGCTTGGTATTTGGGGATTGGTTGACTGGATACACTGCATTTCTGGTCAAGCAGAGTATTTACAGAGACATGAAAGATATCTAAGTTTTGGGTTGCTGGTATGGGACCCCAAGCAGGAGCAGCTCTATCTTGAGTCTAGAAATTTATTCAACATTTGTGTTGACTGAACAGTTGATGTTGAACCAGAACCATTTTCAGGATCTGAGATGTAGATCTTAGAGTCAATCTCAAGAAATACCATGAGAAGTGAGAGAAAATTAATCTGTGGGCACAGACATGCACAAAGACCCTGAAGTAAAAATGAAAAGAGATTAATAGAACTGTGAGGTAATTTGGTGTATTTGGTTGAATACGTAAGGGAATTGCTCCATACTGGTGTTTTGATGATAGCACATTTATGCATATAGGCCATGTAAGCAAGTCTTAACCACAGGATGTCCTGAGGCTTGGCAGGATATTCTGTGATCCTCCCAGAACAGGGGAATATAGACAATCTTGTGAGGAGCTGCTCCAAGGCCATTTCACACTCACCAGCCTTTCTTGAGGGAGGCTGCATGACACAGTTTCTCATCTGCCTCCCTCATTCTGGTGAGGTAAGAGGCTTTCTGATTCACCCACCCCACTTTGAGTACAGCTTCAGGCTATAAAAGCTCTTAGCTGCAGTATGGACATGTTTTTCAGCAACAGAGTGCCCTGACATTTGCGTTACCTGTCATCTGGACACTTGTTTTAATGTCATACTTTGAAACAAAGAATGGAGAGATGACACCATGCTGATCTTGCTTTTGCTCTCTATGCAAGTGATAAAAAACTGTTTAGATATATCTGGGCTCATTGTCTCTTACTGGCTGAACCTGTCAGCCTGATGAACAGTGTAATAGTGTGGAGTAGGGGGAAGGAGTTTCAAAGTGGCCAGCCTAGAAAAGCAAACAAGGGCCACATCATGAAAGGCTGTTTAGCATTGCATTTAGTTTTGAAGATCTATGGCAAAAGATCTTTAAGGTCTAAGTCATAAAGGAAACAAAATAGTTATTTTTTATATACTCTACGCTATATCTTGAATAAAAATGTTTTTTCCTAATCACTTACAAAGTGATTACGTCATGTCAAACAAGATTTTTTTTTAAACTAAGCAAATCATGAATTAAATTTTAAGTGACCTTACATTTACGTCATGTATATAATGTCTGAAGTGATTTTCTCATACAATTGTAATAAATTTGTACTAAAAAAATTACATTTTTTAGTGCAATTTGTATTAAAAGAAAGGCTTCAAACTATGTAAATGAATTTATCTCATGAACAGTATTCATCCATTTAAGTACATTTTCAAATAATTATAGATCATGAATGATATCTAACTTAAGATTCTAGTCATTATATATAACATAAATTATATATATAATATCTAATATACATATTAGTCATTATATATTTCTAAAATAAGCAAAATACATGTTTATTTCTGCAGAATATGAAAAAGGAATTGAAGATGATAGAATTGGTCTCTTCTATGATGAAGAGGAGAAAATAGTAGACATTTTAGTAGTAAGTTTTGAGAAACAGTGTCGTAGATTCTAGAAGATTCTCGGTACTTTGTTCCATTAAGACTCAAAAATTATAAATCAAAACATTTTGAACCTCAAATAAGAAATGTTACAGATAAAGATACAGCATAAGTTTACTTGCTTGTGGCATCTTCCATTCTTTTTATATGCTTCTGGGAAAAAATTATAATTCTTTTTAAGAAAAAAATATTCTGAAAGACATTGAAAATCTTCCCTTTTTGAGTCAGCCGTTAATGCACAAGGATAGAGAAGATGCCCTGTAAAGTAAAAATGAATGAACTGCATGAAACATAATAACATTCCAGAGGCCACCTATGACCCAGCTTCTCTCATGCTGAAATATATCGAATTCAGGTATAGGATACAGGAGAGCCACCTGTACTCTCATTTATAAATGGCCAATAGTCCTAGGACAGATTATTAAGAAACTAGGCACTTCATTTACTCTTTTTCGCTAAAGATGGGTAAAGTAAAAACAGAGTGGCTTCAGCCTCCATGGAAAGCAGAATTGTCATTAGTAAACATACACTGCAGAAAAACTATGACTCATTTCTAAATAAATTCTCAACAGAGGACATGTTGAACATTCCAAGTTAATAGAGTATTAATGTAGGGAGGAGGCAAGAGAACTAAAGTGTTAAACCAAGCTATATTCAGAGACTGCAATACGCTGATCAGTTCCGCAGTCAGGCCAGGAGGACACCTGCAGAACAAAGAAAGATTTCTGCTGGGATTTCTAACAACCCATTTCTCACACCTATGAAGAGCAAACAGGAAAAACAGAGTCTTCAAGTGACTGCCCTACACAAATAAAAATGTTCATTCCCTGAGGCTAAAACCATAGGAAACCTATGGATTAAAGGCTGAGAACTGCCAGCAGGCCTTTGACTCTAAATATTCTTATCTTTTCAAGCTACATACTCTTCCCCTTCTTCACTGTATGTCCATATCAAAGGAAGTGGATAAACAAAATCTTTAAACTGTAACTCACAGGAACAAAAGAATGATGTATAAACCGAATTCTCCAAAACTCAGGGTCCTCTCAGTGTCTTCCTCTTGGTCCCTCTCACTTTACACTGTTCCTCTCAGTGCCTTTATTCTCACTACCCTTACTCTGTCTCTCTCACTGTCTTCATCTTTATTGTCTCTGCCCCTCTGAGTCTCTTCTAGGCTCTCTCATTTTCTGCCTCTGAGAGGGGACCACACTGTGTCTATGGAGTGTTACCACTTCTCCAATAAACTTTCCTTTTGACTCTAGTGTAATTCTTTGTACACTCTCCACCAAGAACCCTCTTCTCTCAATGCAGGGCTTGGTGTCCTCCTACTTAGAGGAATGTGCCCTGTCCTGCATTAGCATTACCTTTGAAATAGTACTATACCAACCTAGAATGCTCTCTAAGTTTACCTCAACCTCGATTTCACTGATGCTTTTTAAAACTGACTTGCATAATACTTTTACCTGGAATTTATAATTCTTTTAAAATTGTTAGGTAGTTAGGCAGGCATAAGCGACAGGAGTGAAGGCCTAGCTCTGTAACTATATAAACTTCGCTTTGAAGACCTTCCTTAAGGACTTCCCAGTAATACTTCCCTTTTAAGGTTATAAATCATCTCAAATCCTAGAGCACAAAGACCATAAAAGCTGCTGACTAAACGAGCCACAAACACATGTGCAGAAAGTACTACCCTAACCTGCCCACAACCTCAGCCTCATTATACCATCATTATAATATCATGAGTATGCCTAGAAGTTCATGAATCTAGTTATAACAGACTGAATTCTGGATAAGCACATGCGCAGTAGGCAAAGTGTTATATAACAGTCAACTGTCAGCAAGGTAACCTCATGTATGATCATCTAGGACCTCCGATCACGTCCCAAATATAAAAAGACCTTTCCACTTCTGCGTTGTTACAGCTCTCTTTGCTGAAAACCTGCTCCTCCCTTGGAGCATACTCTATCTTTTATCTTTTATCTTTTCACCTCTCAAATGTCACAAGGCTGCAGCCTTCCTTAGCATGGCCATCTCCTTCTAACATGTACTTTCAATAAATCTTACTTTTTCTAAAACTCGCTGACCTGTAATTCTTTACTGCATTGGCGGGGAAGAACCAAGGGACATCACACCACTGTCCTCCCCAGTGGTAACATAGTGAATCTCTTGCAAATAGAAACTCATGCATACATTATATTTTTTGTCTTATATCATCCCAAATCAGCATGCCATTTACCTTTTTTTGGCTCGAGTTCTAGAAATCTTTAGTTTTTATACAGCACCTCTTGGCCCCCTTGGCGCTGCATATAACACAACCTAAAGGCAAACTGACAATGCATATATAGAAAGAGCTTTGAAAATGATACCTGAATTCCAAAGCAAACCCTATGGGATTACTCTGGATCCTCTTCAAGCCTTTACCAGAGTCTTGAATGTCCCCATTAGTATGAGAGTTAGAAGCAATGTTCAAGCTACCAATTGATAGCTCTTACCGACCATATATATAGCCGAGTTTGTCCATTTTCCATCTCTCATTTTCCTCATATTTTCAGCAAGAATATAGAAAAAGTGATTTGGAAGATCATTTTCATCTCTGTGCTTCCAGGTTAGTTTTGCATTCTGGGCAGATAGATAATTATTTAATTCTTAAAGATGTTGAGAGAAATTACTGCATTACACAATTTTGAGCTTCAATAATAGCTAGTCAATGTTTCTCATTGTTATGATTTTTAGAAGTATACACTGACATACAAGGACAATTTTTATCCTCCACTAAACTGGATCCACACAGCCACAATTACCAAAGTCATTCAGGCCAAAAATGTGCTTTTCACTGAATTACCAAGACAATTACAGCTATCCTAGAGTGACTGCTGATTGAAAAGTATAAGAGCCTGATTGCAGCAATGTTCTGCTTTTCTTTGTCTTCATTTTCTTCCATGATGTGTATTCTCTATTTTTATAAGACCACAAAAACATAAAATTCCACAACTTCAGTATTGTAAGAACAACAGAGAGCTTATTTGCAAATTAGGAACAACAAAGACCTGTGAGAAGAACAGAGGAGAGGAGTAACGACAACTTAGAAAAACTATTATCTTATTTTACCCCTGGAATATTGTACGACATTATACTCTACTGTGAAATCTACTGCTCTGTTGGGGGAAAAGTAGATAATCCACAAGGAGGACAGTAGGGGAAAAGGTTTGTATTATTAACAGTTTAAATGCATCATGGTCTCAGTCTAAATACGATCTTGATGAATCATTCTTAAAAATGGTATTGATCTAGGTAATCAATCTTGGAGCTTTTGCCAAAAAGGATTTTTTTCACGAAAACTACAATATTGATTACTTGCATCGCAGTAGAGTTTTAAAAGGAAAAATGCATTTAAATTAGAGCTATTGCTGATGTCCCTAAAAATACCAGAGTTGCACATTGACTCTCTTTAAAAAAAAAAAAAAAAACTAAAAAACAAAAAAATGATTTTAGGAGCAGTCACTAATGGATCTTTGCTTCACCCCCTATCTGACCTCTGACAACTGTTGTTATTCTTGGTGCCTCATGCTGCCTACCCCTGGCTTTAACAGGCCAGGCTGCAGTAACTGAAATCCTGCCTTACATAACAAAGGCAAAAATAAAAAGAAAATTACAAATATGCTTAATTGTTAAAATAAAGGCCTTACCAGCCAACTCTAACTTCAGAAAAGATAAACTGTCAATCTAAGTGAAGTCTTGCAGTTTCCAAATCTTGAGTGATTCCTGCATCTGCAAAAAAATACCAGAAAAGCAGAGAAAACAATTAAATCCTACATACTATATTCTGTGATCTGAAAGATTTATTTGGTAGGTTGAGAATGAATTTAACAATCTTGTATTTCTGTATTTCTGACAGTAATACATTACAAGCTCTCTACATACATGCCTTGGAATGAGCACAAGAGTGCACCCACCAGCAGTAAAATGATCATTACTATTTATAGTAATAAGTCAACTCACTGCCCTAACATGAACTCAGAGAAGTACATCCAGGTGCTTGGCCCACCATGGGGAATCCAGAAAGATGGACTGAACTGAGATAATCCTAGTCAATCACCTGGAATGAGCCACTACATGGACAAGAGACTTGATATTCTACCACGGATCACCTTCAAGTCCTATGACATTCAGCTGGAAGAGCAGTAGCATTGCCATTCAATGCCTTCTCTAGGACACAAAAGTCTATCATAGTCCTAGGAATAACAGCCTAAATACAAAGTCCAGACATACTAACTTTAAAGAATGAGTAAGTTTATAAGCATAAACTGATATATCATGAAAAGAAATAATCAAATGGCATACAAATATTAATGTTGAGAATTAATAAAGTTATAATAATATCTTTATTTTATTTCTACAAGACAAGCATTATTGAACTTCAAACAAAAAATACAGATTAAATAAATGGTTAGATATTTTTGGCTAGGTCAGAAAAAGATATTACTCTTAGACAAAAAGCAAGATGAAATTAAAGTGTCATTCTAAAACCACTTCATAAAGAACAAACTTTTAAAATTACTAATCCAACTTTGGCAAAGTCATTCAGCAAACAGTGAGAGGGACGTCTGCATGAAGAATAAGCTTAGATACGATTTTAAGAATATTAACACACGGTCAGTGATTTTAGAGATTTACAACATAAAGGAGAAGTTCATCAAGAAATAAAAAATCTTGAGAAGCATGGTGGAGTGAAAGACATCCCCAGATCTCTCCTCTTGAAACAACAATAAGTTGAACATCTAAAACTCAACAAAAAAACACCCAAACTTCATACCAACACGTCTGAGTGTGGGATCTGCACATAAGAGCTACCACAGGTCAGAACCCCAGGTGTCAGGCAGTGGACTGGGATAAATGAAGAAGCTGCCTCTCGTAGCCGCTGGAGCTCCTTGTAGGAGGAGAGAGAGAGGACAAAGTGTGGCGAGTGCCCTGAACAGCCCTTCCAGGAACTGCTGTGAACTCTAACAGCTGGCAGCAGGGCACAGTCATCAGAGCAGAAAGCAGAGAAGCAGGACTGTAAAGAAATGACAGTTGGTTTTTACCAGCTGCGGTTGAAAAATCGAGGATGAGCTGCAGCCCCCAATCCCACACAGAGGGCCCCGTCACCCATATGCTCTGAGACCGAACACTGCAGAGCCCAGAGAAATCTGAGTAAACACTTCCGAAACTGTCGCTAACACTGACAGAGACTGAGAATGAGAGTAGTGAACATGATTAAACATCTACAAGAAAAAAAATGGCACTATTAAGACTTTATATAAAGTAGGGGTCCAAGAGGCTTAGACGCCACCTACTGAAACCCCAAAGAAAAGTGCCTTCTTTGCAGCCGGCTAAAGAGAGAACTTTATATAATAAATCCTCTTTCTGTTAAAAAAAAAAAAAAAGCAGAATACACTTCCATTAATCCCCAGGTGGAGAAATAGGCCATTAAACACCATGAACAATCAAGGTGATAAGGCATCTCAGAAAGAAAGAGAAAAATCTCCAGAAAATAAGCTTACATACAAAGAAATATGAGACTTAAATGGCAGAGAATTCAGGATGGTACTTCTGAAAAAAACTCATTGAGTTCTGAAATGAGTCATACCAACAATTTCAGAAACTAAAAAAAAACAACTATGATCAGAATGAGTTCTTTAGCAAGGAGATTGAAACCTTCAAAAAGAACAGAAGAGATCTTCTGGAGATAAAAAACACACGGCAAGAGTTGAAAAATGAAATAGCAAGCTCAGGAAATAGAGTCGACCAAATGGAGGAAACGATCAACGATATCGAAGACAGAAATCTAGAAATAAATCAGAAGGAAGAAGAGAAAAACTGAAGAGTGAAAAATAATGAAAGAGAACTACAAGAACTAGCTGATACCATCAGGAGAGGAAACAAGAATAATGGGCAATAATTAATGGCGAGTAAAAGGAGCAGGGCTACAAAGCTTCAGACAAATAGTTGATGAGTATTTCCCAAATCAAAGGAATGAATTGGAGCTTAGAATTCAAAAGTAAACAGAACAACCAATTATCTCAACCCAAAAGGGCCTTCACCAAGACACATTGTATTAAAATTATCAAAAATCAATGACAAAGACAGAATTCTCAGGGCAGCTAAGGAGAAGAAAACTGTAACTTATAAAGGAAAACCCATTAGATTATCATCGGACTTCTCAGCATTGACCTTATAAGCCAGAAAGGAGTACAATCAAATATTCAAAATATTGAGTGAAAGAAACTACCAGTCAACAATAATGTAACCAGCAAAGCTCTCCCTTAGATACAAAGGAGAAATAAAGACCTTTCCAGTAATACAAAATTTGAGGATATTCTCCACTACGAGGCCTGCACTACAGGAAATACTGAAAGGAGACAGACCACCTAAAACAAAATGACAAAAATATACATAATTAGGAATAAAGTGACTATCAGGCAAATAGAAGCAGAAGAGTGCAACCATTACTAAGAAACGGGCATTATAAGCTTAAACATTAAGAAGAGATTTGCTATAGAAATATAGTGATGAACATTCAGCATACATAGAGACAAATCAGGACAACAATTACTGAAAAGGGGAGGATTAAAAGATCCAAATTCGCAAAGGGGAATGGAGATAAGGCACGCACAGAATAAAATGGAAGACTGTGTTTCTGTGTGTGTATGTGTGTGTGAGTGTGTGTGTGTGTGTATCTTTTACATATTTGTAATGGTAACAACACACCAAAGATTCAGAACTGAAGTATATAACATAAATCAAGAAGAACCAGAGGGAAAACCTAAAAAAGCCAACAAAAATAAAGAAAACAGAAACACAAGGACAAGGAAGCAATGGAAACACTGAGCTATCAGAAAGTAAAAGATAAAATGGCAAAAAGAAGACCTCATATTTCAATAATCACCCTAACTGTAAATGGACTGAACTCACCAAAAAAAGGCACAGAGATGAAGAATGATTCAAAAAACAAAGCCCAACCATGTGCTGCCTCTAGGAGACACATCTCAGCTCCAAAGACAAATAGAGACTCAAAGTGAAAGAGTGGAAAATGATATTTCAAGCAAATGGCATGCAGAGAAAAGCGGGAGTAGTGGTAATAATATCAGATGAAATAGACTTTAAAATAAAAAAGATAAAAAAAGATACTGAGGGACACTTCATAATGATAAAGGAAATCATGCACTAGGAAGACATAACACTTATTAATATCTATGCTCCCAATTAGGGAGCTCTGAAATATCTAAAGAAATTACTAACAGAACTAAAGGGAGAAATAGACCAAAACACTATTGTAGTAGGAGACCTAAATACCCCACTGTTGGAGATGGACAGATCATCCAAACAGAAAATCAATTTGGAAATAACATCCTTAAATGACATATTATACAAACTGGACATAATTGACATTTACAGAACCTTCCATCCCAAAACAGCTGCTTATACATTCTTCTCTAGTGCACATGGAACATTCTCAAGGATTGACCACATACTGGAACACAGAGATAGCCTCAACAAATATTAGAGGATTGAAATCATACCAACCATATTCTCTAATCATAATGCTTTGAAACTAGAGATCAACTGCAGAAAGAAATCAAGAAGAACCACAAATACATGGAGATTAAACAACATGCTACTGAAGAATAACTGGGTCAGAGCGGAAATAAAAAGAGATATCAAGAAATACATAGAAACAAATGATAATGATAGTACAACATATCAAAACATTTGCGACATGGCAAAAGCGATCATAAGAAGAAAGTTCATATCATTACAGGCTTATCTCCAAAAATAAAAATGAGCCCAAAAAAACAACCTAATGCTTCATCTTAAATAAGTATAAAAAGAAGAACAAATGAAACCTAAAGTCAGCAGAAGGAAAGAAATAATCGAAATTAGAGCAGTAATAAATGAAATGGAAAACAAAACAAACAAACAAACAAAACACCGATAGAAAAAATAAATGCAAAAAAGAGCTGGTTCCTTGACAAGGTTAATAAAATTTACAAAACCTTGGCTAGACTCACCAAAGAAAAAAGAGAAAGGACACAAACAAACAAAATCAGGGCTGAAAGAGGGGAAATTACAACAGACATCACAGAAACACAAAGGGTCATAGAAGAATACTATGAAAAAGTATATAAAACCAAATTTAATAACCTAGAAGAAATGGACCAGTACTTAGAAAGATACAATCTTCCTAGACTGAATCTAGAACTGGAAAATCTAAATAGACCAATCAACAGTATGGAAATTGAAATAATCATCAAAAACCTACCAAAAAGTAAAGCTCCAGGACCAGATGGCTAAGAATTGATCTACCATATGATCCAGCAATCTCTCTACTATTTACCCCAAAGACTTGAAAACCTATATCCAAAAAGATATTTGCACACCAATGTTCATAGCAGCATTATTCATGGTGGCCAGGACATGAAAGCAACCGAAGTGTCCTATGATAGATGTTTGGCTAAAGAAGCTGTGATACATATATACAATGGAATATTACTCAGTCATAAGAAGAGATGAAATACTGCCATTTGCGACAACATGGCTGGACCTCGAGATAATCGTGCTAAGCAAAATAAGCCAGACTGAAAAAGTTGAAAATCACATGGTATCACTTATGCATGGAATATAAACCTTAAAGCAACAAATGAGCAGGACAAACAAATAGAGACTCATGGATGTGGGCTATAGACTAATGGTTACCAGAGGGTAGGAGGTGGAGAGGAGGGATGAGGTAGACAGGGTAAAGGGGGTCAAATATGTGATGACAGAAAGAAATCTAACAATGGGAGGTGAACACACAATTTAAAGATATATATGCCTTACTGTTAAAATGTACAGCTGAAACTTAATGGATTCCATTAACCAATGTCACCATAAAAAATAAATAAATTTAAATTAAATAAATAAATAAACAAATAATAAAATAAAATTACTGATCAATGAATGAATGGAGTATGGAATGGGGAAAATGAGCTTTACATGAGCATGACCCGGCAAGCACGACCTTAATCAGGTGGTCATGGTGATCTTCAGTGACAAATCATGCTGATTGCATGCAACCATGCTCTGAAAAGTGATGAGAACGGTACTTCTCCCATGTCCATAACACCAGTCTAACCATGAGAAAAACATCAGAAACATCCAAATTGAGGGATGTTTCACAAAATAACTAACCAGTACTACTCACAACTGTCAAGGTTATTTAAAACAAGGAAAGTCTGAGAAAGTGCCACATGATGAATAAATATAACAGAAAAAAAATATTAGGGGAAAACTAGTAAAACATGAATAAACTGTGGAGTTTAGCTAATAATAATGTACAGATGTCGGTTCCCTTACTTGAGACAAATATGACATAGTACTATTTGATGTTAACATCTTAAAGGTGGGACGGAGTGTTGGTATATGGAAACTCTACTATCTTTGTGACTTTTCTGTAAATCTAGTATTCTAAAATAAAAAAATATATATATATATTGAAAAAAATAAAACCAATTAAATCTGTCTGAAAAAACTAATCTGTGAAAACTTTAACTTTACACTTTTCCATACTACCTTTACTGAATCAAAACATGTTTGAAGTAGGATCTTTGCAATTACCAGTTATCTTAACTCTCACTTTGTAGAATCCAGATTGTGACTAGATATTAGAATCCATACTTTGGTTCCATTATTTGGTCATCATTATAAATGTAGGCTTGTTTTATATATATATATATATATATAACTATCTGACTCTTTCAAACATGTTTTATCCCCAAATATCTATATATAACATATATATTATATATGTATATATAACTACAAAATATCTATATATAGCTATATAACTACATATATTTCCAGACAGTTCACTATAGGTATATTTTTCCAGAGATTCTCTTGGAATATAGGTGAACCTAGCAGACATCTAATTCAAACAGACCAAGATAGAAATCTCATCCAGAGAAATTCTCCCTTCTCACTTACAGTGAAGAAAAGTCAGCTCTCTTTCTGCATCCTACTCATCTTCTTAAAATGAGACATTGGGAAGCTGAAAGGTTTCTTTCTCATGAGGCTTCAGAGGTTTACTATTGAACCTCAGAAAACAAAATGAGAGGAAACATGCAATTCAAAATTATTTGGCATCCAATTTAGGTATTATTTTACACGTATTGCTCTATTAATAGAAAACTAAACTAAGGGATTTGTTTCTTGTTTCCTATTGCCATAGGTAATGGTTTCTGAATCTCTAACTGTTTGAGGAAAAAAAGTTATATATATATATATATATATATAGAAAAAATATACAAAAAAAATTAAAAAATCTTTAATCATTCACAAAATTCTCTAAGGGGATTTTAGTGCTGCTGAGTGCACTCTTCTGCTCAAAATCCAGTAAGACAACCACAAAAATGATATAATGAAGTAAGGCAAAATATGCTTCCACTATGGGCTGACTCAGAACCTCCATTTCAGAAAAACACTGAATCTGACTGACATTAAGGTGATTATAGAGCACTAGTAGTCCTCAGAGTATGAAGGTTGTTTCTCCACAATCCTCACCAACACTTATGATTGTGTATTATTATAGTCACTCAAATGGGTTTAAAGAAGTGTGTGATTGTGGTTTTAATTTTCATTTCCCTAGTGACTAATGATGTAGAGCATCTTTTCATGTATTTATTGACTATTTAGATATCTTTGGTGAAATTTCTATTCACATCTTTCTCTAATTTTTAATTGGGTTATTTATTTTCTAGTAATTGAACTGTAAATGTTCTTTATGTATTTTTAATGTAAGTCTACTATTGAATGTTATATGATTTGAAAATATTTTCTCCCAGTTTGTGGCTTTTCTTTTCATTTTCTCAATGATATCTTTACAAAACAAAAGGTTTTAATTTTAATAAAGACTAATATATCAAAATTGTGCTTTATTACTTATGCTTTTGATATCCTATATTTAAATAAATTACTGTTAATTCAAATGATCCCATATATCTTTGGCTCATTTATATGTGATCACAAATATATACCAAAGTTATTATGCAAATACATCATACTCTATAGGGAAAATCAACTAAATATGGTGACTATAGTTTAATCATTTTCTGAATCTTCTAAGAAGTACTTTCTAAATAATTCTAAAGACCAAATAATAGGTTTCAACTTTAACTTGCCATAAATTCCATAGACTATGAAAAGCATCCTGATCCCTTTAATGCTGAAGCATCTCAGAGATTTAGTGTCAGCCTCCAGTGGCTTCTCACTCTATTCTCAAGGGCATCTTACACTTTCCTGTCTCCAGGCTACTATTGGTGCCCCTTCTTCTATCCCCAGAACAACCTTTGTTTACCTCTGTGACTGTCTTTACATTATAAGGAAGCATGTATTTACAGGCCTATCATCTTCCTAATGTTAGTTCAAAAAAGTATTCTATTCATTCTTATATCCACAAATCCTAGCACAGTGCCTGGCATGTAAGAGGGTTAAAAATTTTTTGTTGCAAACCAAAAGAGGGCCTGAATTTCCAACTTCATTTCCTGTCACATGTCTCCATATAAATGGCACTGTTAGCTACCACCCCATTGTTGCTTTTAGAACAAATCTAAGTTTGGGGGCATACTGTTTTCTCTGCCTGAGATACTGTTATCTCCCTTCTCTGTCATGTTGGCTGAATGCTTGAAAACACTGAATTTATACAAGAGCTACAGTCTTCCTCAAGCTCAGTCTCTGACAAGCCTAGGAATGGATATTAACGGTAGAATAAAGAATCTATTAGGGAATAGTAGCTACAGAAAGAAGGAACGATTAATTTGGATATTAAATTGTCAGGGGATAAAATGAAGCCTTGATTACCAGGCATTTAAAAAAGCAAAACAAAACAGAACGAACTTGCGTTGTTGATTGCAGGTCAACAGTCTACATTGTTCAAAGAATGAACTGGCTATTAGCTAAAGTGAACCAAAATTTTGCCACCCTGACACTGCTTTTTGAGATATTGATTTAAGCTGTTTATTAAGAAAAAAACTCATAAAGAAACTTTGACCCTCCCTCCTTTCCTACACAAGAGATTCAGATAGAGAAACCTGCTTCTTAAAGAAAATCATAGAATGTTACCTTAGCCTAATTTGAATTAAATATGGTAAATAAAAGGACATCAGGCAAGGACCTGTTAGCTAGATACCCCCTATGTCTCATCGTTTCTGATTTGCCTAGCAAGAATTTGCCTACTATGTATATTCCACTCTTTCTCAACTACCTATAAATCGCCCATTCTTACTTCTGAAATCTAAGACCCGTTCCCATCCTTCTTTTATCTTTGTCCAAAAATGTCTTTTATACTCAATGTTGCCTCACTGTCTTTGGAATTTTCATGTTTATGTGACTTTCCCATGAGCATGTATTAAAATCTGTATTTTCTTCTGTTAATCTGTCTTTGTTAATTAGATTATTAACCCAGCTAGAAGAACGTTAGAAGATGAGAGGAAAAGTATTAATAATTGTTTTAGCTCTTGCATAGCAGACAGAAAAAAATGAACTGCCAGGTAATAATTATTACTCCCCACATTCCTAGAAGTATTGAGAACTATACTGCTCAGAATTCTAAAGCCTACCATTTGCATGACCAAGTCAACAGAAAAAGCAAAGAACAACTGAATGGGCATAAATTCTTGGTATAAAGATTGTTGACCCAGTATCACTTTAAGTAGATAATACTTCCAGACAGAAGCATATTATTGCCAAAGGAAAAAAGGAAAAACTTAAAATTAATTTATAACTGAATACCGATTCACCATATTTATTTCTCATCAACAATGTTCATCGTTGTCTTTATGTTTTGGTCTAGAAGAAATTCTCTTAAGTTGGTATTTGTTTTCTTAATCTCAATTCCTTTAGTTCTAGATGTACCTAAACCTCTCTTGTCTTAGTACTTGAGCCAAGTGCTTCACTGGTGCAGCATTAGCCTTCCTTTGTCCATATCTGTCAGACTATTCTCAATACCATCCTAGTTGGTATTGATTGTATTCTTGAATCCTTTCTGCACATCCTATGCACTTTGCATAAATCTCTGTAATTCTCTAACTCCACAACTTTTCTTTCTGTGATCGGCTTTGATCTTGCTGTGTGGGGCACAATTGGAAGGAGATTAGACATGAGACACAGGGATTGTATATTTTGATTTTTAAGGATGTTATCCTTTATAAAGTCATTAATTATGCTCATAAAATATTCACAACTGGAAATTATTGGTCAGCATATTTTTCTCTAGAGGAGATACGTAAAAAAGTCTTTATTAGCAAAAAAAAAAAAGAAAAGTATTACAGAAATAAAACCTACACTCAGTACTTTTATTTCTTAGGTTAAACATCCAGAGTCTGAATACTTAAATATAGATGTTTCCTTGACCTAGCAAAACTAACTGGAAATAAGTTCACATTAAATAGTATATGAATAAAGTAATCAGATATCCTTTAGAAGTCTTCATTGAGTGTTATATGCACAGACTTCTTAATAGCATATGTTAATTTTAATATTTATTCATATCTGTGTTTGCACAATATCTAAATCCTGCATTTGCATGACTCATACACAAGCATGATTATCGTTGACTCTTACAATTTCATGTATAAGCAATACAGATTCCATTAATTCAAGAAAAAATCCTATCCACTAAATCACTATTATAAAGGAAAAAAAAATGGTGGGTAAAGTTGTTTTTCCTTTACCAAAAAAGTTAAAGTCATAAAAATAAGTTAATAATTAAATGATACAAAAACATCAAAATAGGCTGCAACTTTTATGAATTTTAATTTAATTCAACAGATGTTGAGAATTCTGACCTGCATGAAAAAAAGAAAAAAAAGACAATTTTAGAATTTATCTCTTTATCAGTTCATCCATAGGGCATCTTCAATTCTTTGACATGACATTGGCTAACTAGGAGATGAAGAGGGTGTCAGGACCAGGGAAATAGTCTCCCTATCCCTTTAGTTCTTCTGGCTGGTTGAATAATTCAAAGAACATACAGTACATTAGCAGGAGAAAATTAAAATTTTAGTACATACACGTGAGGAATTCACATAAGCATGAAAATGCCCAAGACAGTGAGGCAACATTGGGTATATAAGACATTTTTTGACAAAGGAGGGCAGAAGGGGCATTAGAGTCCAGAAGTGGTTTGGGTGATTTACAGGTAATTGAGAAAGAAAGGAACATACATGGCAGGAAAATTCTTGCTAGGCAACTCAGAAACAGTGGGCCACAGCGGGTATCTAGCCAACAGGCTTAGAGTCTTTCTAATGCTACGGTTAAAATTCTTAAAGCAATTAAGCCAAGTCTTCCTTCCTAAAGCAGCTTTCTATTTGAATCTCAAGGAAAGAAGGTTGAAGATTTTTTTCTGAGTCCTGTTTCTTAATAAATAGCTTAAAGTCAATATCCTGAAAGACAGATTCAAGGTGGCAAAATTTTGGTTCCCTTCAATGGAAAAAGCGATATACAAGGTCACACTGATGTAGGGAGGAGGAATGAGAACTAAGTGTTAAATCAAGCTGTATTCAGAGCCTGCAATGAATGGAAAACAGAGTCTTTAAATTGTACCCACACAAAATACTCCCAATTATTTATATCCTGCTGCCAGACCATAAGGAATCTATAGAACAAAGGCTGGGAATTGCTAGCATGCTTTTAATGCTACATACCCATGCCTTTCACACTGCATATCCATACCATCAAAGGAAAATAGGTAAACAAAGTCTTTAAATTGTAATTCATAGGAATTAAGAATGATATATAAACTGAATTCCTGAACACACTCAGGCGCTTCCTCTCTCTCTCTCTCTCTCTCTCTCTCTCTCTCTCTCTCTCTCTCTCTCTCTCTCTCTCTCTCTCTCTCTCTCTCTTTCTCTCTCTCTCTATCTCTTCTCTCCCTCTCCCTCTCTCTGTTGGCCCCCCTCTCATTGTTTCTCTGTCTCTCTCATTCTCTGTCTCTGGGAGGAGATCAAGCTCTATCTACGGAGTGTTATTCCTTCTCTAATAAGCTTTCTTTTTGTCTCTAACTCTGGCATGTGCTTGAATTCTTTCATGTGCTCAGTCAAGACCCTTTCCTCTCTCTCAGTGCAGGACTTGAGGCCCCACTTGGGAGGATTTTCCCTGTCCTGTATTAACACTGTTGTTACAGTGCTCTTCAGGTTATGCACAGGTGCTTGGGAAATGGGTTCTCATTCTTTCTGTGGTAGATCCTGCCCAAACCAGCAACCAGGTAGCCTTTGGAGCATGCAATGACAATACTCCTAAGGAGGACTAAGAGATAGAATAATCACTATAGCCTTCCTTTTACTATATACTGCATATTGTTCAGTGCATAGTGAAAAAAGTGAATGAGTCTTCTTTTCTACTAACCCTTCTTCTATTTAAACCTTTAATGTGAGTCTGAGATTAGCATAAATGAATTGCCTATTTTAAGCAGCATTCTGAAGAGAAACACATGTTTTAATACCTATCCATGTCTTGTCAAGCAATTCTTGAAATTGCAAAGCATGTGTGGTCTTCCTACAACAATGCACATTTGCCTTCTTTGCAGATGGCAAAAAGGGCTTTTAAATGACTCTTCATCTAGGCAGAAGTCCAACAGCTGGATTCAGCTGTTAAAAACTTTTGATGTCAAATTAATTTTTAGTCTATTTCCAATGTACTATGTTGAGCTAGATCACTATTTAGATACACTCAAAGTTAGTAGAGAAGAGTTATTTCTTAAATGATAATTTTTCAAACTATCTGTAAGCACTCACAACTTAATTTAAGTGATGGGCACTGGTAGTTTCTGTGGAAAATGAAGAGGAAAAAAAGTTAGAGAAATCTCATTTTATCAAACAACCAACTAGACCAAGTATGTCAAACACATGCATTTTCATTTCACTAAAGAGAACAGGTTCAACAGAGCATTAAAGAACATATTACCACAGAGACAGGTCTATGCCAGCATATCAAATCAGGATACATCCAGGATACCTTTCTGATTTATGGGCCCCTCAGCATCTTTCTGCCAAGGCTGAGTCCTATGATAAGAGAAGCAGATTAATTCTAAAGGCATATGCCATCCTTCATCTTATCCCCCATTCTCCAACAATTATAAACGAGATATCAATGTCTGAGAAACAATCAAATTAAGAACTATAAATACTGCAGGCATGCTCTAGATCACAGTAAAACAAACCCAAATGGACATTCCATGTTCCTTAAAATACAAAAATTATGATGGCTTGCATGTATTACAGCACTTGATCCCCATGCCCCAAGAACAGCAGATCCTTATTTTATACCCCTAGCTTATACACCATTTTATCTTGATTTACAGAGCTTATTTATTACAGCCATTTCACATTCGTAAAATACTTTTGGTAACTGTCTGGGCACTTAACATTAATTCATTCATTTATTTATTCATTTTTCAACAAGGAAATCTCCAGTTGCTTCAATTGTATATGTATTTTGATTCAATATAGAATAAGAATAAATTACTAATTAGAATTATTGTTACTGCACTGCTCCATAAGGAAAGTTAAAAATTAGGAATCTGATGACAGTATTTCAATACCTAAAATATATTAAGTTGTATGACACCAACACCATGGAAAACTAAAGCTAAATTGCACAAGTGTTAATTCTTTCAGACATTGCAGTGGAAAGGAATTATTTTGAAACATTTTAGACAACTAAAGATCATGGAGCATGTGCGTGGGAGGAGAGTACCTCAGCAAGGATAATTCTTTTCATTAAGGGAGAAGGAATAGATACGATCTTTCTAAAAAGTGTTCCTTTTTACTGACACAAAAGTAATTACAGTAATAATGTGTTGTCTTTCATGTACCAAGATGATACTATTTATACAAGATCAGTAGGTTAAATGCTTTGAATTGTGTATCCAGAGAAAGGAGAGTCTTTTCACTGATTCATTGACATGCTCAGACACAGTAATTCCTTGTGACCAGGAGCATGCGTTTGCAAGGTGAGGACTGAGGTGATGAGTGCAACTTGTAGCCAAGTAATTGAATAAAGTTAAGCAGCCCACACAGGGATCAAAACTATGATGTCAGCCATGGCCTGAAGATAGCCACAGGTAAATAATTAGCCATCAAGGTGCCTCATTAGTTTGGAAACACACAGAGGGTATAATTTCCCTTAGATTTTTTTTTCTAGTGAAAGTGGAAGCTGAAGAGAGCTCTGGCTACTTTGTGGTTATCTCAGTTGGCTTACAAATGACCTAGAAATAAGAAAATTTCAAACCTGCAGCCTCTTCCATAGGAAAGATAGGTCAGGTCTTCAAAACTGTGGCAGATCAGCACTCAAATCTACAGATCTACAACTGATTTATCCTCTCTGAGGCCAGTAAAAGCAAAGATTTTTAAAATCATGGCCCTCAGAACTCCACTGCTTAATTTATGTCAACAAGCATTTAGTGAGTTCCTTGTTTTTTTTTAATGCACCAAGTATCATATGTATTATACTATGTTGAGACCTTTAAGTATGGTACCATGTCTGTCCATGAGAAGCTCACTGACTGGCACTTTTATACAAAGCTCCATGATAAAGATGTATAATAGAGTGTGACAGGTTCACAGAGTTGGGGTACTTAGAGGAGGCTATAAGGGTTAGGCAGATGGAAGGGAACAGGGTGTTTGGCTGAGGAGAAAACAAAGGTATTTGGGGAAGAATGTTCAAAATGAACATAGACATGTCAATGTAGAATAGTATCTAAAATGTAGGAGAAGATGGAGCTTCAAATAGCTTATAATTAAAGTGTGAGCTAGGGAATTTTTTCCTAAAGGTTTTGGTTTTTCCTTTGTTGTGAAATGATTCATTTTCCCAATGGCTTCATTTCACTGAGGGTTTTTTTTTTTTTTAATACAGTTCCCTTTCACTTATCTCCAAATGATGGTGAGTACATATGTTTGCAGACAGAAAAAAAGCAGGCATTATTAACAGTACGATTGTTTTTTTGTTTTTTGTTTTTGTTTTTGTTTTAGAAATGAGTAATTGAGTAATTGCAAAAATTCGTTGACGTGCTACTACATACAGAGCCCATGGATAGGTAGAATATCCTCCCCAAGAGATAATACAGTTGACCTTTGAAAGCACTAACTTGAAATTGTGAGCAGTAACTTAACTCCATTCTCCTCATATGTATTCTCAATTTCCAGTTGACCCTTGAACTGTGCAGGTTCTTAAAAAGTCTGCATAGAATTAATCTCATCCATTTCAAATCCCAGTAGTTCAAGGGTCAACTACATTTGAAGGAAGGAGACAAACACAAATTACTCAATTACATTGTATAGATGACCCAGGATGTAAGTAGTTAAACTGAGCATTGAAAATTTGACCTTTGGTCTTCAGATATTAGGAAAGGTTAAGCTAATATTAAATACCATCTCAATAGTCTGGATAATTGTGACTAATCCTATCTATACTGACTGATGTGACAGAAATCAGAAATGCAAATGGTTGCCGGAAAAATCCCTTATATTTATTTTAACTATGACATAGATGTGTAATAATATAAGAGACGCAATACTTTCAAACGCTGTTTTATAGAAATGGATAAGCAAAATGTGCTATATCCATGCAATGGAATACAATTTGGCTGTAAAAAAAAAAAAAAAGAATGGAATTACTAAAACATGCCATGACATGATGAACTTTGAAAACATTGGGCTAAACGAAAGAAGGCAATCACAAAAGGCCACAGACTGTATGATTTAAGAAGGCTGAGGGGGAAATGAGGAGTGATTGATTAATAGAGTATAAAATTTCTTTTGAGTGGATGAATAGTTTTTAAAATTAGATGGTGGCAATCACACAACTCTAAATACATGAAAAACTTTAGAAGGGTGAATTTTATGATATGTAAATTGTATCTCATCATAGCTGTTATTTTTTAAAAATGTTACTTTAGACCTCTTCAGTATAGGAATGTGTTTTCCCTGTAATCTACTCTCTAGTCTACTTCCCACGCCTTCCTTTCCATCCCTGCCTCCAAATACACCAAGGGAACATGAAATTTGCCTAAAGGATGCAATGACCATTTTGACAGGAAAGGTCCATCCTGAACACTTAAAGAATTTAACAAAACTTGAAAGAGCTACAGTAAGACTAGGAGTTGCTGGTCTTACTGTAGGCAAACTTTTATTTTTCGGGTGCTACTGCCTTAAGGAAAAGAAAAAAGCCCAGATGCAAACCAACTCTGTGGGGTAATTCTGACTGCGCTTTTCACATTTCTAAGTACTCACTACCGTGGTCCCACGTCATTACGTTTATTACGTTCATTAGGTCCCTGTTTCGTCACCTTGGCCACCAATTCCCATGATCCTCCTCTCTGACGGTTGAGCCTCAGATGCGGTTTTCCAGAAGGCTGTCGCCCTGCCACCAGCCTCAGCAAAATGGATGCCCTCAGCTTTGCTCTAAGCAAACTCATTGAAATGAGCCAACTCCCTGAGGGCTTCAAAATCGAGGCCAGCAAGACTCAATTGGTTGCCAGTAAAATGTTCATCGGGGGACTCCACGGCGATATCAGTAAGCAAGCTCTTTTTGAATACTTGTCCCAATTTGGCGAGATTGAGGATTTTATTATTAAAACCCACCCAGACACTGGACTATCCAGAGGGTTTGGATTTGTGCTTTTCAAGGATAATGCCACCGTTGAAAAGGTGCTCCAAGTTAAAGAGCACAGAGTGGATGGCAGGAAAATTGAGCTTAAAAAGGCTAAAGTCTTGGAATCGAAATTCTGCCCCAGAAAGGTTTTTGTGGGCGGGTTGAACCCTCGGTTGTCTGAAGAAAAAATCAGAGAGTACTTTGGGACATTTGGAGTGATTGACAATATTGAGCTTCCACTGTGTCCAGGAACAAATGAAAGACGAGCTTTCTGTTTTATCACGTATACTGATGAAACCGCAGTGAGGAAGGTGTTAGAAGCCAGGTACCATTACATAGGCTCCGGGCGGTGTGAAGTAAAAATTGCACTCCGGAATGAACATCCAAAGCTTCCACCGAAGAGAAGAGAGGTTCCTTTTACCGGGCTAGGCAACCTCTGGGGAGAAAAAGAGTTCCCTGCAAAGCCAAATGCTTACACAATCAACCAAAATGTTAGTGAGGCTGTTGGAGATAGTGGGACGCTTTCTACCGTGCTCGTTCCTGCTCTGTTCTCAGCCTGCGATGAAGACTCTAGTTTTTCTGATCAAATGTATGGCAGTTTCTACAATGACTATAGTAACCAAACAAATTTTAATAGCTACAGCGGACAATATTTTCTTGGATGCAACTGTGAGACCCATGAGATAGGAACTTCTTTTACTAATTACAATGTGCAATTAAACGAGGAGAATGCCTTTGATAGTGGTTGCCAGGGAATTTATAAACTTTTCTGAAGACAAAGAATGAAGCCACCACCACAGAACCACTCTGTCCTTGAATGAAAATTTATGTTACTGATAAGAAATGACTAACTCTTTTGAAAAATGTCAAAACGTCATTATTTCTTCCTCAGCAGTTTCCAGCTGTTTATAAGAACCAGTTATTTTCCTATGACCTTTTGAAATTGGAGCAACAGCAAGGAGACTTTTGTTTTATTAAAATTAAGCTTTTCTCAGAAATAAATGTTTAATACTTTTACATGAGACTCTATAGTGGTTTCTATTTGGGGTTGATGCTTTTGTTTATTTGGTGAGTGGAGTGGGGAAATTTTTGGTCCATTATAGACTTTTTTTTGGTGGGGAGGGGGAGTGGGTCTAGGGTGGTGTGTTTGGGTTAAAGCTATCATCCAGATTCAGAGAAAAAAGACTTTAAAGTTTTCCTTTAGATTTACTATTCAGCCAGGTCTTTCCTGCATTTGTTCAACAAACATTAAGAGTTATTCTAAGCCAGAAACTATTCAGAGCAAGAGATTAAGAGAAAATCAGTACCACTCCTAAAAGAAGTAGAAGTAAAGCAAGAAATGCAATACAGTCTGGTGAGTCCTAGACAAAGCTTTGTGAAGGATGATATGGTATTATAGACACAGGGCATTTAAAATAGGTCTTGGGAGGGAGTGGTCTGGGGTGGAATGCAGTGGGTTATCCTTTGCCAATGGACTGTGCCAAGAAGAGCAAATATGCCAGGCAGACTTGCAAAGGTATTGAAGCAGGAATTTAGCACGCATTTTTGAAAGACAGCAAAAGGACTTTTTAAGAGTGGAAACAAAGTACATGTGAAAAATAAAGGAAAGGAAGTGGACAGGTGGCTTGAGCATCACTGTCGACAAAAATATGAGTCATATGTAATTTAAAATTTTCTAGTAACTACATTTTTTAGAAAGCAAAAAAAGATGAAATTTGGTTTAATAAACTAATATAACCTAGTCATTTCAACATGTACTCAAGATGATAATTATTAATGAGACCTTTTACATCATTGTTTCCATACAAAGTCATCGAAAGCTAATGTGTATTTTACTTTTAAGCACATCTCTGTTCAGACTAGTTACAGCGAATCCCCAGGAAAACAAGAAAATTCATAAACAAAATGGCTTTAAACAATATTCATTGCAGTTGAAATCATGTGTATGTCTGTCCATATGTATTCAGGACAAAGGACAAACATGCAGATTCATCCAACAAACAGTATTTAGGGGGAATTGGCTTTAATTTACCAGAGCTAACTAGATGAAGCTAAGTGATTTTTCATTAAGAGCTTCTGTTCCTGCTCCCCCTGAGAATCAACTTATCTATTGAACAAGACGAAATATAGTTATATCCACATTTGGCTGTTTGAACTAAGGAATTAAACTAAATAAAATTTCAGCCAATTCAGAATCAGTGTGGCAGATGTTTCAATATTTCAGTTTTGCTCTGTATTGATATTTCAGTTTTAGAAACTATATGTTTTATTTTTTCCAGTTCCAGCTGGTTCATCTGCTAATTTCACTTTATAAAAAAATTCAGTAGAAAAAAGTAGGAGTTAATTCAGATTTCAGCATATTAGATAAGTTCAGCTTATTAGCTTAAATTCATTCTTTTTCTTTGTGAGGGTGCTCATGATTAGTTCAAAGATCTTGTTTTAATCTTATTTTAGTTGTTAAAAATTTGGTTATACAATGTTCTCGGATTATGTTAAATCAACTATTCTCAATCACAGTGGTCCAATTAAACCTCGGACAGCTATGCATATGCTTATGTATATGTATATGTTTAGATGATATCTTAAATACAAAAAAAAAAAGATGTGAAAATCAAGTTCAAAAGCATTTGCTATTCTTAAGAAGATAATGGCCTGGTCATACTTTCATTTCTATTTTCTTTTTTAAATATATATATATATATATTTTAATTTTTCAATTACAGTAGGCATACAATATTATATTAGTTTTAGGTGTACAACATAGTATTAGAAATTTAAATAATTTAAAGAGCGATCACTCGATAACTCTAGTACCCATCTAAAACCATAAATAGTTATTAAAATACTTCTGACTATATACCCCACGCTAGACACTACATTGCCATGACTATTCTGTAACTACCAATTTGTACCTCTTAAACCACTCTCTCCATTCATCCATCACTTCCATTACCTCCTACCCTTGATCTAGCAACCATCAAAATGCTCTCTGTATCTATAAGCTTGTATCTGTTTGTTCTCTAGATTCCACATATAAGTGAATATATGATTACACATGCCCCTTCAGGTTTCTTCAAATACCCAGAAGGGGATTACTGGATTTTTCTTTGTCTCTTGTTATAGCTTTTTTTTTAAAGCCTATTTTGTCAGTTATATATATTGCTACCCCTTTTTGTTGTTGTTGTATTCCATTTTATGAAATATCTTTTTCCTTCTCTTTACTTTCAGTCTACATAAGTCTTTTGATATGAAGTGAGTCTCATACACAGCATGTGGAAGGGTCTTGTTTTCTTAACCATTCAGCCAACTTATCTTTTGATTGTAGCATTTAATCCATTTATATCCAAAGTAAGCGATGATAGAAATGTAGTTACTGCCATTTTATCATTCATATTTTCTATCATTTTTCCTTTTACTTCTGTCCCTCTAACATTTCTTCTAACATTCTGGTTTGGCAATGATGAACTCCTTTAGCCTTTTCTTTCTGGAAAGCTGTTTATCTGCCTTTCAATGCTAAACAATAGCTTTGCTGGGTAGAGTAATCTTGGTTGTAGGTCCTTGCTTTCCATTACATTGTGTATTTGGTGCCAATCACTTCCGGCCTGCAAAGTTTCTGTTGAGAGATCAGCTGACACTCTTAAGGGAACTCCCTTGTAGGTAACTAATTGCTTTTACCTCACTGCTTTTAAGATTTTCTGTCTTTAACCTTTGGCATTTTAATTATGATGTGTCTTCTTTGGATTCATCTTGTTTAGGATTTTCTGCATATCCTGGGCTTCTATGTCGATTTCCTTTGCTAGGTAAAGGAATTTTTCTGTCATTATTTTTTCATCCAGGTTTTCAGTTCCTTGCTCTCTCTCTTCTTTTTCTGGTATCCCTATGATGCAAATGTTCATACACTTGCTGTTGTCCTGGGGGCCCCTTAAACTATCCTTTTATTTTCCTTTGATTCT
Source organism: Pteropus vampyrus (assembly GCF_000151845.1). Classification (NCBI taxonomy): domain Eukaryota; kingdom Metazoa; phylum Chordata; class Mammalia; order Chiroptera; family Pteropodidae; genus Pteropus; species Pteropus vampyrus. Next base: position 489,817 of record NW_011888965.1, read on the forward strand.
TTTTTCTCGTTGCTGTTTTGATTGGATGTTTTCTGTTACCTTCCCTTCTAAATCGCTGATTTGATTCTCTGCTTCATCTAATCTACTATTGATTCCTTCTAAGGTATTCTTCATTTCAGTTATTGTATTCTTCATTTCTAACATTCTTTTTTATGTTTTCTATCTCAACTTTTATGTTTTATATATCTTTGTTAAAGTTCCCACTGAGTTCATTTACTCTTCCTCTAAGTTCATTGAGAACATTATAACCAGTGTTTTGAACTCTGCATCTGGTAGATTGCTTGTGTCCAGCAATTCTCAATGAATTTTGAGGGGACACACTCAGTCTATGGCAGGAAACTTTTACCCTTCTGATTCTTAATTCCAAGATAAGTGATATATAAAGAGCTCATTCAACTCCAGGGTTTTCCAATTATTTGTAAAGGGTTTAATACGCACGCATGAATCAGTTACTGTTTATTTCATATACACTCCAAAGATCCTCAACTGTATAATATAGCTTTGGTTAAAATTTTTCTAGTAGTCTTTGAAACATATTTTTATTGAATTTAAGTTATATTTAAAAAGACCAAACTTCTCTTTTCAAAGAAGCAGAGGACCCCACCCCCACCCGCACAACACTGTGTAGACCAGAAGTGTTTCTGCTAGTTAATACACTGATACATTAGTATTGTTAAGGCATTTAATATTTGTTTTGAAAAGATGGACCTTGAGGTAGAATTGAATTTTGTAAATAGTAAAACTCCTAATTTACGTAATATTAGATTTTCTATAAATTGTATTTTTTTTTCTTTCTCCCAATCCATTAGATTTCTCAGTGGCTAATTCCACAATCTGTGTATTCTTAGAAATACATGGTAAATCTTTCTAATTTTCTACTGTGAAACTAGCCTTAAAGCACAGACATCATTTTTTAATTTATTTTAATGACTTCTAGAATCATTAGTAATACGTAGCTTGCAAGCATTCCTTCTATAGCTAAGAGTCTAAGTACAAGTTGTAAATAAATTTTTGCCTCTTTTAGAGATATGTCCTGGTCAATAGCCTATCTTCATACTATGGAAGGGAGCTCTGACGTGATGATACTTGAACTAAATGTAGTTGGTTGCCTGAGCTGATAAAATCCCTTAATAATCATTTACTCAGTATGTTTTACTGATCACTGTTGACATTGAAAGGCAATAACTGATAGGTGTTAATTAATTCCCTTCCATTTACACTTTTCCATAATCTGCAACATTTCTTCTCACATGCAGAAATGTGTAAAATGAAGAATTTCATAAATAATAGCTGTCAATTTTACTAGCTAAAGTCCTTGACATAAAACTATATAATTCATTGGTCTGTAAAAGAACTATGATATGAAATATGTTAAAGGATCTGTATAAATGCAAATACAACAAAAAAATACAATTTATTTTTATGGATTTTAAGTCTTATGTATAAGTAAAATCTCCATAGACTACTAGACACAGTCTGATAAAATGTCAAAATGGTTCCCCAAGGGAAATCAAAATGATGTTCTAGAATACTATTTTTAACAGTCCCCACTGTTCTTTGATACTCCCTGATTTGCTTGGGTGAAGGTTTGTCACGGAAGTGCTAAAAAGGCTCGTAAAAATAAAATCATAAGAAGATATCCCTTAAAAGGATAAGACACATAGCTCCCAAATTTTTCTGCTGAAATTCACTTTTGTAATTCTATTTATATAATCACATGAACACACAGGATTTCTAAACTGATCCATTAAAACCCTAATAAAGGCTTCATTTGGAAAAATAAATAAAACTGCCACCTAGTATTTATAGATTATTGTAAGGTCAACATCTTTGGAGAAGACTAATCAGCTAACAGCCATCACTACTCCCTAGGTAGATGATTTATTTCTACCATACAGAGAGAAAGAAAAATTTGAGTAATTTTCCTAGCCCTTGGAGGCAATCAGGAACAATATGGAAATCTGCTGGCAACTCCTTATATCAAGCTGTAGAGTAGGCCAATTACTTCTTCCAGGTCTCACAATCTAAAATTAAAAAAAGAAAAAAAAAAACAGTAATAATCAAAATAATAGTAGCAGCCATATTCCAAGTACCGCTTATTTGCCAGGCCTGAACTAAATGTTTACATGTGTTTAGTTTAACCCTCATAACGACTATTTGAAGAAACTGATAATCTTTTATATCATATAAATAAGGAAGGCATAGTCAAGTTATTTGTGTAGAAAAACACAGCTAGTCAGTTGTAGACTCAGGCCGTGAAAGAAGCTCTTTTGAATTCTCTGAGGCCCGTATGCCTTTTACTAGTATGACACTGCCTCTCTTAGAGTAGCATTATGTGCAAACTAAATCATACTAACACTTTCATGGTCTGCTAAGGAAAAAGATATGCAAGTAAAGATAAGAATAAAGTTCAGAAACATGTAGATTAAACACAAAGTAATTAATAAATAAATAGGTGTGGTGAGATAGTAGTGGTAACAAGAGTAAAAAAATAGAACAAAAGACTCTACTTTGAAATGTAGATAAAGAACACATTTTCAAATTGCGGAAGTGCCATGATATTCAATTTTTTCTATGAAAAAGAATTAAGTTTGAAGAAAAAAGATGATACAATATTTTTGATGTTTGGTCCTGAATGCTCAATTGACCAAAAATATACTATAGAAAAATGTGTTGTGTTGGTCCAAAAAAATAAAAATAAAAATAAAAAATAAAAATGGGACAATGCCGAAATTAAGCTTAAAGAGACTAAAACAATCTTTTTGTTTTGTGATAGGAAACTTCATCTTTAAGTTTTGTCAAATACTATTTTTCCAATATTCACAAGATATAAATGGAAATTGAAGGAGTATATTTGCGAAAAGTTGGAATGAGAGAGCAAACTGAACTCCACATTTCCCAATACTTCATGTAGGAAACATTCCTAGTTCTGGTAATGTTAGCCTCTTTATTGAATTATCTTTACTATTTGACTATCTCTTAAAATAATGATGTTAAAAACTGTCTAGTATAATGGCATTACCAATTACACCAGCTTATATGTTACTCCTAACTGGTATCCCCACCCATTTATAAAGAGGTGACTCTTTATTCCACATCAACCCAAATTAACATTAAGCTGGACCCAAAGCTAAGGTTTGGTTTTGTTTTGGCCAGTGATTTTCTTTAAAACATTAACTCTATTTGTACATGTGTGCATGTGCATGTACATATGTGTATAAAAAGCTTTATTCCAAACCTCAAGATTGCAACAGAAATTGAATTAGATGAAGTTTCTTCAGTGAAATAGAGAATACACAACAAAAATGTCAAGAAAGTCTAGTTTTCGAACCTTGAGATGGAGTGAATTGAAATCCCTGAACAGGGACTCAGAAGTCTCTCAAGACAACAACTACCAACAATTAATGTTTTTAGAGAACACCTTTCCCTGTAAACTATGCTAACATAGAATAGAGGAAATGCTATAACAGTAAAAGGGAATTACTGAAGCTGAAACACTCCTGCCTCTAAGTCACCTTGGAAATAACAAACGAAGTAGATAGAGGAAAAATAACATGTCTGTGTGTATCCTATGTGAACAAATATATCGTAGGGCATAGAAAGATGTGTGTTTGTAAATACACATCCACAAACACAAATTTTCCTAAAGGACTTCTGAAGCCTCAAGAGCCTGTGAAAGTAATTTCTAAAACATAGGATAAACTTGTATTCTGGGAAATTAACTGAAGAAAAGAGATTTAGTTTTAATCCACCAGCAACATGCTGTCTCCAAAATCAATGTCCTATATAAACTTTGAGATTATCGGGAAAAGTATTATCTGTATCTATTACTTTACAGAGTATCAAGGGAGAAAGAAAACAGACACGGAGATTCAGGTGGGAAATGAGAATCAGAGCAAGTTTTACATTAAAAAACAATATTGCAATAGAAGGAGCATTAGACACTACAGAATAGTAAGAGCAATTAAAATCAAACTTAGCTATGTAACTTTTCATACACATACAATACGAGCAAAGATTCATGTTTGAGGTTTTAGGAAAATGTGCACAATGAATTGCATGCTACAGTCTGGATCTCTAATGAAGATAGCCTTCAAAGGATACTTTAAAATGTTGATTATCTATGGACAATATCCTAAACAGTTAACACAGACATCCATAATAAACTTACAGTATTTCATTGTGGTGAAAACAATGATCCACACAGGGAAACTACACAATGGCAATGGCTCAAAGTTAACAAATGTTATTGTCAGCACCCTCAAGACATTTGGTCATTTATTCAGTATTAATAAGTGACTTCTGTAAACAGAGCACTGGGGATTGTGTGTGTGTGTGTGTGTGAAGGAAATTTAATACGAAGAAAACAGAAGCAAAGTCCCCTCCATTGGGAAAATTACAACTTAGCAAGACAGAAAACACAACCACACAGGCACCCCAACGATACATCCAAAATGAGTTCATTACTGGATTACAAACCATTGAAGAAATAAGTATGTATTATCATACTAATAATAGCTAAATAAGTACATAAATAAATAGATGAAGGGTGGGACAATCTCTGATAAAGTTACAGGGATTGTCGCAGTTAGAAAAATCATCATTTACATCCATCATAGTAAAGATTTATACTGACAAACATATCAATGGACTCTAAATACGGAGGGGCCAGTTTGATCAGGCAGGAGTAGGACATTTTCATGGTCTTAAAATATCTTCTCCCAGATTATTTATTACTTGCAAGAAAAAATGGTAACTATACCATTGAGAAATTAGCTGCAGCTTGTCTGAATGGTATAAGATGCAAATGTACATCATGCGTCAATGGATGTGACACTCTAAGCAGGACACATCATTTATGTGGTATTGCATCCCAGGTTGCATAACCTGAATCTAACCAACAGGAAACAAGAAATAAACTCAAAATGAAGAACATTTTAATTTTTAAAGCCCTTAATTTTTCAAAGATGTAAACGTCTTAAAAGACAAAAAAGGCTGAGGAACTGTTTCCAACTAACAACACTACGTGACTAGGTAAACTGAAAAAAATCAGAATACAAATGGTATATTAGGAAAATAATGTCCTTATTCTTAGCAAATACAGACTAAAGTATTTAGAGATGAAGGGGTTCAGAAAAATTGTGTGTGTACATATATGAGTGTAGGGAAGGAAGCAAGTGCAGAAATTTGTTAATATGTAAATCTCGTAAAGAGTATTCAGGTGTTCTTTATACTAATCCTTGCAACTATTCTCAATGTTTGAAATTATTTCCAAATAATTAAAAAAAACAAGTGAATTGATTATTTCCCTTCTTCCCTTCCCCAACACACACACACACACACACACACACACACACACACACACAGTATTGATATTGTTTGGTTTACCTTGTTTATGTACGTATATGGTTGCAAGCCCACATCCATTCAGAAACCTAAGCCAGAATCTTGGAAATTTTATCTGGCTTGTCCTTTAGCACTATCAGCAAAGCAATCATCCAAAGACTTTATTATGTTTCTGCAGACAATGACAATATCATGAAAAAAAAAATTCAGTGTTCCCTAAATCAATTTATAAATATGTAATTCGTTTAAAATACCAATAATTTTTAAACCAGACAAGCTGATTCTAGAGTTTGTATGAAAAAAGATGCAAATAACCATCATAAAAAAAAAATTGAAGAAAGAAGAGCAGGCATGAGAAATCAGATCCACTAGGTATTAAAATTTAATATAAAGCCTTAAAATAAAAGTCATATTGTTGCATGAATTGACAGACAGATCAATGCAACAGAATAGAAATGCAGAAATTGAGCCAATGCATAGTAACATGGAAAGGTACAAAATAAACAAACTAAGAGTGGTTTAATGTGAAATGTAAGGTAGGAACTAGGTACAGGGTGGAAAGTAGACTTTTCACCATACGCCTGTTTGTACTTGTTCATTTTTGAGCCATGTGAATCTATTCACAAAATTAAATTAATTAAATGCAAAAAATAAAACAATCATTTTGAAGTCACCGATTTTTAAGTGTGCCAGAGTAAGACAGTACCCAGTTCTTTCCATGTTCTTAGGCACAAAACTGTGTTCTGAATTCATCCCAGATTGGACAAGAAAAAAACTAGTGGCTGTGCATTAAGGGTCATATTGCAAAGAGCATCATCTGACAGTTGGTTTAAATATATTCAAATCACAGAGCTACCTAAAGGAATCCAACTTTGATTTTACCTTCCCTAAGGCAAAACGGAAGGAAAAGGTTTTTAATCATGTTATATGGAATATAAATGATCTAACAGTGTCACGTTAAAATCATAAGTCTAATGCTTAGGAATGCTTGAATGTCCATAACCCTTTAAGATATCCATGAGACATTTACATGCAGAAAAGGCTTTGCAGCCAACAGACTACCTACTTAACTTGATCATAGTATATATCAAACGTCATATATTTGTGTAAATGTTTATTTTTCTGACAGTTACTTCTTTATAGAAGAAGATTCAGGTTAAAAGGATAGCCACACAATATAACGGAGAGCCTAGGGGATGCCAGTTAAAAATGTTGGAAACCTTAATTATACGATTATATGTTATTTAGGATTAACCACAGCCTAATCAATTGCAAAGGTGTCAGCTACCATACCACTGTGAAATGGGTAGCTGGCATTCTGTATTTAATGTCAGAGCATGAGAATTCAATTTTTATATAATATACATTCGAACTTAATATTGTTTTTCCAATATGTGCACTATCTAGACAATAGTAGAGTCGGTCACTGGTTCAATCATTTCATTCCATAAAATCTGGAGATCAAGTATGAAATGAATTAGTGTTGCTGAATGGGAAAGGACTCAAGGCTGGGTCCATCCTATGACCAGTCATTATTAGTAGTGACCCATTCTCTGCAAGTCAGTGAAACAGAAAAACATTCCTAGAAGTACAGTTTTTAACACTGTTTTAAATCATTTTTATATATATATATATTTACATAAAGTAAATTTTGTTTTCCAAAAACTTAAGTACTTATGAAATTAAAAAATTAACTAATACAAATCATCAAAGAGAACTTTTTTTAGTTTTCACCCAACTGGTCATCTTCCAACACTACAAAATTTAAATAGAGTCCTTTAACATTATTTTATTATGTATAATCAAAAAATTCCCAAGGACAATAATTGCCACATCAGAGACTTGTATACATTTTAATTTTTTTTTTCTAGCTAGAATTTACCTGGCCTTTTGAATAACACTTTTAAAATTTTATTTTGAGGAATTTTTCTCCTCCTACTCTTTAGTTTTTCCATGATGATAAAATTGTTCAAATTCTTTCTCTTGATTTTGTTTTCCATTTACCATGTTTCCTTTTAAGACATAGTTGATGCATCAGATGCTGTTTTATTTAATTATTGTCATATGAAGAATTCTAAGATGTCCCCCAATGGATCAAGCCTCTGTACAATTTCCTCCCTTTGAGAGACAGTAGAACCTATGACTTTCTTCTAGCCAATAGAGTATGGCAAAAGACTCCATTTATTATTAGGTTATGCTATATGGCAAATGTGTTACATTACTTTATATAAGACTATATCTTAGCCAATTGGAATGAGTTTTTTTCCTATTGGCTTTGAAGAAATAAGCTGCTATGTTGTGAAGGAACCTCTGAAAGGACAACGTGACAAGAGACTCCTGCAGGGTTCTCTAGGAGCTGAGAATGACCTCTAGAAGATGGCCAGCAAGAAGATGAGGACTTCAGACCCATAACTGCAAGCAACAAATTTCTGCTTACAACAACCTGGGCTAGGAAAAAGATCCTAGTACCAATTCCAATGTGTGGTGGAGATTTCTCTCAGGGATTTCTGTCACCACCAAGCAATTCTCCAACACCAGCTGAGTTTTCTTACAATTCAACTCAATTCTGACACTTCTACCCAAAGATAGCATCAGATTCCACAAGGTCTCAGTCCTGCAAGACTGCCCTCACTTCAGATCCCAGTCACAAATCCAGGTTGTCACCTGTGCTTCTGATCAACTGGCTATAAATTTGAGTTTCCCAAGACTCTGTCCTTAAGTTTGATTAATTTGCTAGAATAGCTCACAGAACTCAGAGAAATATTTTACTTACTAGATTACTGATTTATCATAAAAAGATAAAACTCAAGAACAGCCAGATGGAAGAGAAGCATAAGGCAAGATATGGGGAAAGCACACATAACTTCCATGCCTGAGAGCACCACTCTCCCCAAATCTCTGTGTTGATCAACCCAGAAACTCTCTGAACCCTATTCTTTTGGGTTTTTATGGAAGCTTCATTACATAGTCATGATTGAGTGAAAAAGTGTTAAATGGTGATTGAACTCAATCTCCAGGTCCTCTCTTCTTCAGAGAGGTCAGGGGGATTGAAAGTTCAAATTCTAATCACATTGTTGCTTCTCCTGGTAAGCAGCCTACATCCTTAGGTGCTTTCCAAAAGTCACCTCATTAACATAACAAAGACACCTTTATCACTCTCATCACTTCAGAAATTCCCAGGGTTTAGGAACTCTGTACCAGGAACAGTAGACATGGACAAAGACTAAATATATATTTCTTATTACAAATCACAATATCATAGCTTGTTTTCCTCAGAAATGAACATAGCCTGACCAATACCTACAGTGAACTCCTGTGAGATCCTGAGATCTCTGATCCTTTGACTGAGGCCAGAGATCTTCTGACCCAGTTAGGGCCATATCAAGATTCCTCAATCACAAAAACTGTGAGATAATAATATATATCGTTTTTAAGTGACTAAATATGTGAAAACTTATTAAGCAGTGATAGAAAACTACTACAGTCATTGGAGTCACACTTCTAAGAAATTTTAATTCTCTCAATTAATGAAATCCCATTTCTAAGAACCTTTTCTTCAATAACAGGAACATGGATAGAAATTCCCCAAGTTTCTAAATTTTCTTCAATAACAGCAACATGGGTAGAAAATTCCCCAAGTTTCTAAATGGTCAATACCTAAAGCAATAACAAAATCCATTTACTTGAGACATATCAATGAGGCAGAACTTTTCAGTGGTGCTTATAGAATACCTTTGTTTTATAGTCACATTCCATATATATGTAGTGAAAATTAGAGCTTTGGGGGCATGTGAAACAGACAATGGCATTAATCCAGGATTTCTCAAAATGGGATCCTGGATTATGTGCATCTGTATCACTTGGGTGTTTATTAAAAATATGATGTACCAGACCCCTTCTCAGACCTACTTGAGGCGAAATTCTGGGGCTCAGAAATCTACATTTTTAACAAATTCTCCAGATAATTATTTCTGCACATAAACTTTTAGAACAAATGTTACCACTGGTTTACAAACCTGGCTGTCTATCAGAGATAGACAGGTATCTGGAGAACTTTTAAAAAATACCAATTCCTAGGCCCCACTCAATTAATGGAGACATTTTTGAAATAGGACCAGGCAGAGGAAGATTTAAAATCTCCCCAAGTGCTTCTTTGAGTAGCCATGGTTGAGAATCAGTCCTTCAATAAAGAGTATTGGAGCTCATTGATCGAGATGAAGATCAGCAATGGTTACATAAATAACAGGTAGGTAAAGTTCTCCTTCTCAAGGAGTTTATGCTGAAGAGAAAAAGACAGACTAAAACCTCAAGATACAGACGAATGTAGAGAAGGTACCCTCAGGAAAACAGAACAGAGAAAACGTGCTAGAGTTACTGTTAGATTCCCTTGACTCTAACCTTATTGCTGCTTCTTTATACACTTTTTCTGTCTTCTCAAGTCTCCCTTCTATACCCCATTATACACAATAGTGACTTTTACTTTATTTAAATACAATAGGTTTTCCTCAAGAGTTATTCGTATCATTGGTGTCCATTTTATGTATTAAAAGTTTATTAAAGACTTTACTTCATGTACTATTTGTCCAAGGTGTTTTGTTCTCGCATGTGCTGGTGGCGGGGTTGGGGAGGTGTCATACTGTGAGGGGCAAGCTGGATGATCTAACCGAGCTAATCAGTCAAGAATGAGTCACAGAGTAAATAAGATGACAAAAAAGATGCACTTCTACTATGGACAGTCAAAAAGTTAAATACCCAGAGTCCTTCCCTGGTATCAGGTAATGAAGAATTTCCCAGTCTGAATCCTACATGAGCCTCTGACTCCTCCACTGGTGACCCAGGTGTACTGATGTTATGAAAATGAACCCACACATGGAACCTCAACTCAGCTAGGAGTTTAACCTTGATTTGAGACATTCAGCCAAATATGAATTAAAAATAAAGAGGAACCTTTGGAAACATAGAGGAGTGAGAGATGTCTCCAGATCTCTCCACTTGAAAAAACAATAAACTGAATATTTAAAACTCAACAAAAACACCTAACTGCACACCAGCACGTCTGAGCGGGGGATCTGCGCACAAGGGCTACTATAGGTCAAAACCCCGAGCGTCAGGTGGTAGACTGGGAGAAATAAAGAAGCTGCCTCTCGCAGCCTCTGGAGCTTCCTGTAGGAGGAGAGAAAAGGGAGAAGGAGCAGTGATGTCCCTGAACAACCTTGACAAGGAGTGCTGTGAGTTCCAGGCATCCGGCGGCAGGGACCAGTCATCAAGGCAGAAAGCAGAGAAGTGAGACGGCAGAGAAACAATAGTCGATTTTTATTGGCCGCAGTTGTTAAACCAAGGCTGAGCTGCAACCCCCAACTACCAACCCAGAGGGCCCCTCCAAGAACCCCAGGAGAATCAGAACAAACACTGCCAAAACAGTTGCTAACACTGAGAGGAACTGAAACTGAGGGTAGCGAGCATGATTAAATATCTACAAGAAAAGAAAAACGCATTATTAAGGCTTTATATAAAGCAAGGATACAAGAGGCTTAGATGCCACCTACTGGAAACTGAAAGAAAAGCACCTTCTTGGCAGCAGATTAAAGAGACAACTTTATATAATAAATCTTTTGGGAAAAACAGCAGAATACATTTTCTATAATGCCCAGGCAGAGAAATAGTCCATTAAATACCATGAACAAACAAGGTGGCAAGGCACCTCAGAAAGAAAGAGAAAAATCTCCAGAAAATAAGCTTATAGACATAGAAATATGCAACTTAAATGACAGAAAAATCAGGATGGTACTTCTGAAAAATCTCTGTGAATTCCGAAACAAGTCCTCTCAACAATTTCAGGAATTGAAAAAACAATTAGATGAGCAGAGCGAGGAGATTGAAACCCTCAAAAGAACAGCATAGATCTTCTGGAGATAAAAAAACACACTGCAAAAATGAAATAGAGTTGACCAAATGGAGGAAAGGATCAGTGATATCAAAGAGAGAAATCTAGAAATAAATCAGAAGGAAGAAGAGAAAAACTAAAGAATGAAAAATAATGAAAGAGAAATACAAGAACTAGCTGATACAATCAAGAGAGGAAATATAAGAATAATGGGCATTATTGAAGGTGAGGAAAAGGAGCAGGTACTAGAAAGCATTTTCAGACAAATAGTGGATGAGAATTTCCTAAATCTAAGAAATCAGCTGGAGCTTGGAATTCAAGAAGTCAACAGAACACCCGAGTACTTCATCTCAAAAAGGCCTTCACCAAGACACATTGTATTAATATCATCGGAAATCAATGACAAAGACAGAATTCTCAGGGAAGCCAGGAAGAAGAAGATGGTACCTTGTAAGAGAAAATGCATTAGATTATCGTCGGAATTCTCAGCACAAACCTTACAAGCCAGAAAGGAATGAAATCAAATATTTAAACTATTAAGTGAAAGGAACTACCAGTCAAGAATAATGTATCCAGCTAAGCTCTCCTTTAGATATGAAGGAGAAATTAAGACCTTTCCAGACATACAAAAATTGAGGGAATTCTCCACTACGAGGCTTACATGACAGGAAATACTGAAAGGGATCAGCTCACCTAAAACAAAATAGCAATAAAAAATATATACATAATTAAGAATAAAGTGACTATCAGGCAAACAGAAGCAGAGGAGTGCAACTCTTACTAAGAACAGGGCATTATGAGCTTAAATAATAAGAAAACAATGGTTATAACAAGATATAAATGAACATTCAGCATACACAGGGATAAATTGAGATAACAATGACTGAAAAGGGGAGGATTCAAAGATTCAAATTCCCATAGAGGAAAGGAGATAAGGCATGCACAGAAGAAAATGGATAACTGTATATTTACCTCAATATCTCTCTCTCTCTCTCTTTCTCTCCCTCTCTCTCTCTCTCTCTCTCTCTCTCTCTCTCTATATATATATATATA
>NW_011888965.1:502149-504357 GCF_000151845.1 Pteropus vampyrus
GTATATATATATATAACTATCCTTTACATGTTCATAATGGTAATCACATACAGAAGATTCAAAACTAAAGTATATAACATAAAACATGAAGAACCAGAGGGAAAACCCACAAAAGCCAACCAAAGTAAAGAAAACAGAAACACAAGGACAAGGAAGCAATGGAAACACTGAGCTACGAGAAAGTAAAAGATAAAATGGCTATAAGAAGACCTCATATTTCAATAATCACTCTAAATGTAAATGGAATGAACTCACAAATAAGAAGGCACGAAGTTGCAGAATGGATCAAAAAACAAAACCCACCCATATACTGCCTGCAGGAGATGCATCTCAACTACAAAGACAAATATAGCCTCAAAGTGAAAGGGTGTAAAATTCTATTTCAAGGAAATGGCATTCAGAGAAAAGCAGGAGTAGTGGTAATAATATCAGATGAAATAGACTTCAAAATAAAAAAGTTAAAGAAAGATACTGAGGGACATTTCATGATGATAAAGGAAATCATGCACCAGGAAGACATAACACATATTAATATCTATGCTCCCAATTAGGGAGCCCTGAAATACTTAGTTAAGCAATTACTAACAGAACTAAAAGGAGTAACAGACCAAAACACTATCATAGTAGGGGACCTAAATACCCCACTGTCAGATATGGACGGATCATCCAAACAGAAAATCAATAAGGAAATAACATTCTTAAGTGACATATTAGACCAACTGGACATAATTGACATTTACAGAGTCTTCCATTCCAAAACAGCTGCTTATACATTCTTCACTAGTGCACATGAACCATTCTCAAGAATTGACCACATACTGGGACACAGAGATAGCCTCAACAAATATAAGAGGGTTGAAATTATACTAACCATATGCTATGATCATAATGCTTTGAAACCGGAGATCAATTGCAAAAAGAAATCAGGAAAAAACACAAATACATGAAGATTAAACAACATGCTACTGAAGAATAACTGGGTTAGAGAAGAAAGAAAAAGAGAGAACAAGAGATACATAGAAACAAATGATAATGATAGTACAACATATCAAAACTTTTGGGACACAACAAAAGCGGTCATAAGAGGAAAGTTCATATCATTACAGGCCTAGCTCTTAAAACGAGAATGAGCCCAAATAAACAACCTAACGCTTCATCTTAAAAATAAAATAAAATAAAATAAAATAAAATAAAATAAAAACTAGAAAAGGAAGAACAAATGAAGCCAAAGTCACAGAAGAAAAGAAATAATCAAAATTAGAGCAGAAATAAATGAAATTGGAAACAAAACAACAACAACAACAACAACAACAACAACAACAACAACAACAACAAAACAGTAGAAAAAATAAATGCAATAAAGAGCTGGTTCTTTGAGAAGGTTAATAAAATTGACAAAACCCTGGCTAGACTCACTAAAGAAAAAAGAGAAAGGACACAAAGAAACAAAATCAGGGATGAAAGAGGGGGAAATTACGACTGACATCGCAGAAATACAAAGGATCATACAAGAATATTATGAAAACGTATATAACACTAAATTTAATAACCTAGAAGAAATGGACCAGTACTTAGAAAAATACAATCTTCCTAGATTGAATCAAAAAGAATTGGAAAATCTAAATGGAATGATCAGCAGTAAAGTGAAACGATCATCAAAAACCTACCAAAAAGTAAAAGTCCAGGACCAGATGGCTACACAAGTGAATTCTACCAAACATTCAAAGAAGATTTAATACCTATTCTCCTCAAACTCTTCCAAAAAACTGAAGAGGAGACAATACTTCCCAACTCATTTTATGAGGCCAATATTACTCTGACACCAAAACCTGGTGAAGATAACACAAAAAAAGAAAACTACAGACCAATATCTCTCATGAACACAGATGCAAAAATCTTCAGATACTAGCGAACTGAATACAGCAACGTATTAAAAAGATTATACACCGTAATCAAGTGGGCTTCATACCAGAGGCACAGGGATGGTTCAACATACATAAATCGATTAATGTGATACACGACATAAACAAATTAAAAAATAAGAATCATATGATCATATCAATAGATGCAGAAAAATGATTCATCAAGATACATCACCCATTTATGATCAAAACACAAAATCGGTATAGAAGGAAAGTACCTTAACATAATAAAGGCCACCTATGACAAATCCTCAGCCAACATCATACTTAATGGTGAAAAACTAAA
>NW_011888965.1:504407-507436 GCF_000151845.1 Pteropus vampyrus
AACAACAACAACAACAACAACAACAACAAAACAGTAGAAAAAATAAATGCAATAAAGAGCTGGTTCTTTGAGAAGGTTAATAAAATTGACAAAACCCTGGCTAGACTCACTAAAGAAAAAAGAGAAAGGACACAAAGAAACAAAATCAGGGATGAAAGAGGGGGAAATTACGACTGACATCGCAGAAATACAAAGGATCATACAAGAATATTATGAAAACGTATATAACACTAAATTTAATAACCTAGAAGAAATGGACCAGTACTTAGAAAAATACAATCTTCCTAGATTGAATCAAAAAGAATTGGAAAATCTAAATGGAATGATCAGCAGTAAAGTGAAACGATCATCAAAAACCTACCAAAAAGTAAAAGTCCAGGACCAGATGGCTACACAAGTGAATTCTACCAAACATTCAAAGAAGATTTAATACCTATTCTCCTCAAACTCTTCCAAAAAACTGAAGAGGAGACAATACTTCCCAACTCATTTTATGAGGCCAATATTACTCTGACACCAAAACCTGGTGAAGATAACACAAAAAAAGAAAACTACAGACCAATATCTCTCATGAACACAGATGCAAAAATCTTCAGATACTAGCGAACTGAATACAGCAACGTATTAAAAAGATTATACACCGTAATCAAGTGGGCTTCATACCAGAGGCACAGGGATGGTTCAACATACATAAATCGATTAATGTGATACACGACATAAACAAATTAAAAAATAAGAATCATATGATCATATCAATAGATGCAGAAAAATGATTCATCAAGATACATCACCCATTTCTGATCAAAACACAAAATCGGTATAGAAGGAAAGTACCTTAACATAATAAAGGCCACCTATGACAAATCCTCAGCCAACATCATACTTAATGGTGAAAAACTAAAAACCTTCCCTCTAAGATCAGGAACAAGGCGAGGCTGTCCACTATCGCCACTGTTATTCAATATAACATTGG
Source organism: Pteropus vampyrus (assembly GCF_000151845.1). Classification (NCBI taxonomy): domain Eukaryota; kingdom Metazoa; phylum Chordata; class Mammalia; order Chiroptera; family Pteropodidae; genus Pteropus; species Pteropus vampyrus. The sequence goes on from NW_011888965.1 coordinate 505,381, forward strand.
AGTTCCTAATGAGTGCATTCAGGCAAGAGAAAGATATAAAAGGCATCCAAATAGGAAACGAAGAAGTCAAACTGTCACTATTTGCAGATGACATGATTCTCTATACAGAAAACCCTAAATACTCCACAAGAACACAACTAGAAACAATAAGCAAATACAGTAAAGTCTCTAGATACAAAATCAATGTTCAAAAATCCATAGCGTTCCTATACTCTAATAATGACGCATCAGAAAAAGAAGTGGAAAAATAATTCCTTTTGCAATTGCTGCAAAAAGAATAAAATATCTAGGAATAAATCTAACGAAACATGTGAAGAATCTATATAATGAAAAGTATAAGACCCTATTTAAAAAAAATCAAAGAAGATTCAAAGAAATGGAAAGATATTCCATGTTCTTGGATTGGAAGAATCAACATAGTTAAAATGACCATATTACCTAAAGCTTTATACATATTTAATGCAATCTCCATCAAAATCCCATCAGCATTTTTTAAAAGAATAGAACAAAAAAATCATCAGATTTTTATGGAACCACAAAAGAACCCAAATTGCCAAAGTCACCCTGAGAAAAAGGAACAAGGCTGGAAGCATCACTCTGCTTGACTTCAAATGATACTACAAAATGACAGTAATCAAATGGCATGGTATTGGCAGAAAAACAGACACATGGACCAGTGGAACAGAATTGAGAGTCCAGAAATAAACCCATCTTTATATGGGCGAATAATTTTTGACAAAAAGCCAAAAACATACAGTGGAGAAAGGAAACCTTCTTCAATAAATGGTGCTGTGAATACTGGAAAGCTATCTGCAAAAGAATTAAAGTAGAGTGTTGTCTATCACCACACACTAAAATTAACTTAAAATGGATTATGGGCTTGAATATAAGATCTGAAACAATAAAATATATAGAAGAAAACAAAGCAACTAAACTCAAGGACTTTAGACTTAAAGAGGATTTTATGAATTTGATCTCAAAATCAAGGGAAATAAAAGCTAAAATAAATGAATGGGACTACATCAAACTAAAAAGCTTCTGCTCAGCAAAAGAAATTGTCAACAAGGTAAAGAGAGAACCATCCAAATGGGAAAATATATTTGCAAGCAATGCCTCTGATAAGGACTTAATATACAAAATATACAAAGAACTCATACAACTAAACAACAACAACAACAACAACAAAAATGATCCAATCAAAAATTGGGTAGAGGACCTAAACAGACACTTCTCCCTAGAGCACCTACTAATGGCCAATAAATATTTGAAAAGATGCTGAACATTGCTATCTATTAGTGAAATGCAAATCAAAACCACAAGGAGATACCATCTCACACCTGTTAGAATAACTGTAATCAACAGGACAAGTAATTTATCTACTATATGATCCAGCAATCCCTCTACTGTGTATTTACCCCAAAGACTTGAAAACCCATATCCAAAAAGATATTTGCACACTGATGTTCATAGCAGCATTATTCACAGTGGCCAGGACATGGAAGCAAACAAAGTGACCTATGATAGATGATTGACTAAAGAAGCTGTGGTACATATATATAATGGGATATTACTGAGCTATAAGAAGAGATGATATACTGCCATTTGCAAGAACATGGAAAGATCTCACGATAATCATGCTAAGTGAAATAAGCCAGACTGAAAAAGTTGAAAATTGCATGATATCTCTTAGATGTGGGATATAAACCTAAAAGCAGCAAATGAACAGGACAAACAAATAGAGATTTATGGACACAAACAATGGACTATTGGTTACCAGAGGGTAGGAGCTGAGGGGAGAGGGGGTAGGTAGACAGTTAATGCAGTTTAAATATAGTGGGGTAAGTGAAGTGTGAAGTGCATTAAGGGTATCAAATATTTGGTATATGAAGGAAACTAGACTTTGGGTGGTAAACACACAAAAGAATATACAGATGTCAAATTATAACGTACACCTGAAAATTATATAATTGTATTAACCAATGTTACCCCAATAAACTTAATAAAAAAGGAAGGAAGGAAGGAAGGAAGGAAGGAAGGAAGGAAGGAAGGAAGGAAG
>NW_011888965.1:507502-583838 GCF_000151845.1 Pteropus vampyrus
AAGATAGTTAAATACCCATGTACATGCAAATCATGTTTACTTATTGGTATGCTACCGCGTCCAGCAAGTGGTAAATCCTACCACATCCAGCGCAGCCCTGAAAAATAAACCTGAATGGGAACGGTGGGAGATGAAGAAAAGAAAGAAGACAGAAAGCGGGGATCAGGAGGTCCACTGCCCAGTGATGGTGGACAATGGTGCAGTTTTATTTTTGCAAGCTGCTTTTATACAGGAACATACTAGTTGGCATAAGTAGTTTCCCTTAGTCATAACAATAGTGTTTCTTCTACTTTTTCCAAGCCATATCTTCTCATAGCTTTCAGCTTGTTTGCCTGCCTGCGGCTATGTTTATACTTTCTTGTTCTCAGAAGGAGTTTGCAGAGGCAAGGTAACTCTTGGTTGCCCTTGCAGATTGTAAGGACCTTGCCAGCTTACAACCCACTCTCCACAGTATGCCTTTGGTGTTGCCTTCTTAGGCTTGAAGCTGCTTGAGATCAGGCTCTCAAATCTTGATTAGGACTCTACATCTTCGATAAAATCTATTTGAACATAGACTTTTACATGCTTTTTGATGATGATTTTTTTTTAAAACTCTGCCTGGTATATCTCATCTTTTTTTGTCCTAAAGATTTTACTTGTAAATAACAGGATAGAATTCATTTTATTCTCTTTTTTCATTTTTTGACTTTTCCCCTCAATATTTGTAATAGTTAACTGCACTAGATCAAGAAGAAACTGGCATTCAGCTACGTGGTTCAGTATGTACTTCACACACCTGCATAGATTTTCCTCAACTTTCCAATCATTTTATTACATCTTGCTATTGCTAAAGTCTCAATCATGCCTGCCACTGTTTTCTAATAATTTGATCCTAATCTTATTTGAAAAGCAATTCACCTACACAAATGCCTGGCTCTGATAAAGGCATGGCTTTTTAAGATAGGAAAATTTCCTTAGCTTTTTATTCTAGTCCTGTCTCTTGCACTTGGAGCAGTGTTCTAATTCCACGACCGACATGACTACTTGTTTGAGGTCAAACACCTTCCCTGACCTGGTCTGGATTCAATGTTCTTTGCACCTTCCTGGAAATGAATCCCTGGCAATTACAATTGGAGGAGAAGTGGTGATAGTTTAACCAAGACCTAAGATTTGTGAAGTCTAACCAAGATCTAAGATTTGTAGAGCATAGGTATCTATCAGACAAATTCTTCATTGATAAATGTGGAATAGCCCACGAGAAATATATATCTTATCTTTTTTTTCTTACCTTTAATTAAAGTCTTGCCATACTACCAATTAATACTGCTTCTTATTTACCATAGCAGTTTATATTGGATAAAAATTAGTCTCAGTTTATGTAAAACTATTCTGTTGCTTTTTTTCTAAACTTAATTAGCAGTCCTAGTTTGTCTAAATGTAATGCTTTGATATCTTTTATGTACAAACCTTAAAATGTACATGCTTCATTTTTTCACTGGTTTTCTGAAAACTGTCTATGAAAACATGATGTGATGGTGGTGAAACAAAAACTTTATGCCTTACTTCAGCTACATTTCCTTAGATGACTTAACATTATTTTTCAGTTTTCTTGCACATTGGAATTAGTGTACCAAAGAGGTAAATCTTTTGAAGTTGATCGATGTTTACCTTTCTTGCATCCTGTGAGATAGATTCGAGAGCCCTCCTATACTCTGATGGGGTTAGAACCTGCATCTCAGTTCCAATCAAACACTAATTTTAACATAATTTAGTAACTTAACCATTATATCAAAAGGGTATCTTCATTTGGTATTTTCTCTTAAGGGAATAAATACATCTCTAACCTGTCCTCAATAGCAAGGATATAAATTCTTATATAAGTGTGTTCAGATAGCTTAGTACCATCATATGAGTAGGGGAAAGCATGAACAAGGATCTATACATTTGATAAGCACAATTATACATGCTTGACCTACATATGCCAAGAATTAACAGTATCACCTGGAGTTAAATGGAATTAAGATAAAAAAAATAATAATACATCCTATGCCTAGCCAAAGGCAAAAATGGAATTCTTAATGAGCTATGTTTGTCTTTCCTAGAAGTTGTGCTTTCTGAGTTTGAGGTATCGTGAGTGTTTGGGGCACCTTCCCCTTCTATCCAGCAGAGTAAAAGATCAAACCCAGTGTATGTAAAATGGGCAGAAGATCCTGTGTTTCATTTGTTACTCCTGAGATTTTGTGTGTGGAATTTAGAACACTGAGAATCATTGGGGGGAGAGTAATTCTAAAATTAAGGTGACTATCATGTATCTAAGAAAATACAGAAGATCACTCTGATAACAGGATGATTGCTTAGATAATATTTTGAGCCTTTTCCTGACAGTGATTAAATGATATTTGAACCTCCTATAAGATGCATATAGCACATTTCTTATTCATAAAAAAAATCCGTATATCACTTAATCGCTCTGCTCTTAGAGCAAAGAAGTCCTAGTCGAAGAGGAAATAAGAAGAAATGAAGTGTACAGAAAAGGAAACACATTTTGGAGAATTTATTTGGATGCTATAGAAAAAATAAGTAATTAGTAAATTGCTTGCTACTTCAATATTATAGCTGATGCTAGATGTTTTTAATATCATACATAGAACACAAACATACATGCCCTTAGTTGTACTTTTTCATGAATTATTTATTCTTTAATTCTCCTGAAACAAGGCAAGAACAGCTTTATAGTTAGAGAACCTGCTCTCTCCTGTGTGATATTTATCATCTATAGAACCAACTACACTTGGCAGAATGAACTGGTATCTCATCTTTAAAAATGCATTGTGACTTACAAAGCAAGATCAGTGAAATGTGGTTTACTGCCACTTATGAAAGTCATAAAATGCCACTTCAATATGGTCTAAATAGTAAAGCATTTTATAACTTAAAATATTTTTTCTCATTTTAAGAACAAAAAATAACTTAGCAAGGCAGCATCAGAGAAAAAATTTAAAATCTGAAGGTCAGTGTTCAAATTTGTATTTCTGCCTTTATTCACAGAAAGACATCTTCATATTGGTAGTTACTACATACTCTAATTTTTCATATCCATAGGCAATGAAATGCCACAGAAAAGGGACTGCTGGTAAAAACAAACACCTCAACATTCACTGGAATGATGTTATTTGGAGGTAAGTATAAACCAAAACCAAAAAGAGAAAAGTCAGAAATTTAAACCATACCTATGAGCTATGACAAAATGACTTTTTTCATGGCATAGCAGATTGGTCCTTTCAGTGTCCTTAACAAATGAAGGTACATTGATTGATTCAATCAACTCTGAAGGAAATTAGTAAATGAGAAAATAGAAGATACCAGTCATAAGATAAATTCCAATTTAATCTTGGATTACATAACCAATATCTACAAAAGAAGAAGAAGAAGAGGAAGAGGAAGAGGAAGAGGAAGAGGAAGAAGAAGAAGAAGAAGAAGAAGAAGAAGAAGAAGAAGAAGAAGAAGAAGAAGAGAAAAAATCTTCTTTTTTCTCAACTGTTTCTATTATTTTTTATAACTCAAAGATGATGCCATTACTGCCTATTAAATTATAGGGCTAAAGAGACTGATGAATTTTGACCACTCCATTTTGGAAGGTGCATATAAATTTCACATTTGTTTACTACGTGAAATTTCTGTTTTGGAGATCCTGATTCTGTTATAAAGATGGCTACATATCTCATCCTCGATTGGTATACACTAAGCCAATCAGTCTGCTGTTGCTTCCCTGATATCCAAAAGTGGTCTTAATAGTTTGAAATTATTATCAAGAAGCTTTGGGGGTACTCTTATTGCAGTTAACCCTGCTTAAGCTCATTATACCAAAGTTGCTTTGGGATCTTTGCTGCCATCTATGGGTCACATACATTTTGCCCAGTGGAATTGTGTCATGATAAGCAAATGATGCTTGTATCACCTTGTACTGCACGCATACCTTTATTGTATACAAGGCTGGAAAAATGATCATCTCTTCCACCTCTTCGTATTAAAGTTTAATAAGATTCTGTAGGAAAAAAAAATAGTACCACTCTTTCCATTGCAATTAAAATAAACATCTCAGGAAGTAATCATCCATATCAGATACTCTGCCATTATGAGGCAGGTTTACATTGTCCTCTAGACCAGCCTAAGACAAGATAAGAAATTAGAAAGTAGAAAGTTTTTCATGTGATCTTACCCTACACACCTTCCAACATGCTTCCTCTACTCTTCATTCCCTCTGCCTGACAACCATAATGTGTTCCTTTTTTTTGTTTTCTTTCCTTCACCGCCATCCCTGCATGTTGTGGTATAATAAAAGCTGAAATCAAACTCAATACCAGGGATTTTTGTATCTCCTTTCCCCCTCAAAACATAGAAAGTCCCATGCTGTATTAATAGAGCCTTGCTTTTTAAAAAGTTCAGATTATCTGAGTGGGCCTATTCTAATCACAGGAGTTCTTTAAAACTGAGAACTTTCTCCAACTGATAGCAGGAGAGTAAGAGAAAAGTAATTAAGAGATTCAAACTATGAGAAGGACTTGGCCATTGTTGGTTTCCAGGTGGAAGGGACTATAAAGAAGGAATGTGGGCAGACTTCAGAAACTAAGAGAGGGTCACAACTGACAACCAGCAAGAGAATGGGGACATCAGTCATACAATTGCAAGGAAATGAATGTGACCAACTACATAAATAAGCCTGGAAGCAGAATTTTCCCCAGAAGCTCCAGTTAAGAACTAAACCCAGAGGACACATGGATTTAAGTCTTATGAGACCCTCAACAAAGAACCAGTTGCACCTCACTGGACTTCTAACCTATACAACTATGAGCTAATAAATTTGTGATCTTTTAAGCCACTATCTTTGCAATAATAGCAATACAAAACTAATACATGGATGAATCAAATAAACCAGTCTCCACTAAATATGTTATCTGGTTAATGTGTGACTTCTCTCAGAAAAAGAATGCCAAAATACACTTAAAATTCATATGTTGCAAAGATAAATTAATCAAACTCAAAAGCAAATTGTCAAGGATGGTATTGTGAATACAATAAAAGTACAATTTAGAGCAAAATAATATTAAAAAGAGATAAGGAATGTCATTTTCTAGTGATATGAGCTTCAATAATGAAGATATGACATTATTAAAATGTATCTGCCTATAGCGGACTCCTAATGAATGAAACTAAGCATAAGAAATAGAAACTTTAGAGTGGGATTGGACTTCAAATCACACCACATAAGCATCTATCTCTTCTACCTTTGAATAAGTTCAATCTTGCCCAGGTGCAAACTGGAGGAGACAGCTCATGATTAGAAAATGAATCATCACTGATAAAAGAATGACTATCTGTAAATCAACATGCCCAAGATCGTGGTAACAGATATGCCACAGTTAATTTACAATGCATTTCAAATCATTTTCACATCTCACCTAAAGTAGCAGAGGCTAGCCAGAATCCCATAAAAGAATCTTTCTTCACACCTAGAGACTGCAGGGCATCAAGTACTATTGATTTCATTGACAGAAACATATAGCTCTTTAGAAGTGATATGCAGCTTTTCCTAGCTCCGAGAATTTCAAAATCAGCAAAAATGAAAACAAAATATAACAGCCATTCATAAATAAATTGAACTAAATCTGATGAGATGGATAGTTTGGAGTAGTAGAAGGAATATTCTAGTTCTTTTACCTGTGTAATGTTAAACAAGCTTCATCAATTCCCTAGATTCCAGTTTCTCTATCAGTAAAATGAGAAGGTTGAAGTAGATGATATAAAAATGTTCTCTTCATCTCTGACATTCTTTCATTTAATGTCCCTGTGGAAGGACAGTGGACCTTAGAATCCACTGCCCATCAAATATGCCGGAGACTTATTCCCATCCCTCCGCCCAGATATTCATTCTCAAAGGGCAGTAGAGAATCCATTAGAGAAATCTTCTCAACTGCTGCATATCATATTTGACACAGTCAACTTCTTAAAAATGACATTCAGTGTCCTTCACAATGCCACAACCTATATTTATAGCCTCATTTATCACTTATTGTGCCAGATTTTTTGCTGTTTCCTCAACATATTCCTTGCCTTTGCACCTTTAATCATGCCCTTATCCAAAATCCAATTCATTAGAAGCAAAATTTTACACATCCCTCAATTTGTATGTCCAATATCACCTCCTTTATGAAACCTTTCCATTTCCTAATGGAGAACCACTTAGGCAGGAGCTTTCCAAAGTTAAAATTAGGGTTACTTTCCAGGCCCAGGCAAAATTTTCAAGATCCTTTTTAAAAATGAAACATTTGTTAGTTCATTAATTTATTTGCCAGGTCCTAGAGCAGGGATGAACCAGCATCTGTTTGTGGGCATTAGCCCACAGATTTACTTGTTTGGTCAGTACACTGTTTCCTTAAGAATCTGACTCTGACTGCCTTAAGGCAGGCATTTCATTCTCCAGGTTGCCATAGGCCTCACCACTTAAAAATCTTTTATTATGCCTCACACATACATGCCTCTTCCTGGGCTCTAAAGACATGCTTCAGCCCATTTTCTTTCATTTTTGAAGGCTGCCAACAGGCACAGCATTTCTTAGATTCTTCTACCCCAGAGTCCGGTTGTAGAGTATAATGAAGTTTCCATAATTACAAATGCATGTTCAGAGCCCTGTGTTAAAAGCCTTTTACTACTGTTTATAATATGGGAATAAATGTCAGTGGTAACAAAATAAGGGACATAGAAATTAGAGATTAACCAGTTCCTCCTCTAAACCACATCCTCCTTTCAAACATCCTGAAGGTTTACTGTTTACTGCCTTCCTAGAGGGAGGAGGGGTGCTTAATCTTGTCTACTTCTGATCCAAGCATTATTTTAAATGGCATTTTTAATAAGAAAGACAACCTACCATCTTCTAATTTATTATTTTCATACATAAATAAGGAAACTACATAATAAACTACTAAAATGACTGTAAAAGTTGTTCCCTTTTGAACTAAAACTAAACAAAAACTACAGCATGTCACTCAGTCTTCTACTACTCAGATTCATTATTTCTTTCATTAAAACTTTGGCCCACAACCCCTTATTTCTAGTTTCTTTTTGAGACTCATCCTTACATCCTGTCAAGGTTTCAGGATTTGCATGGCTAGTGGTAACGATCAGTGTTTTCATTCTCTTCTCTGCTGTCCACCAAAAAGGGTAATGTCACATTAAATAAATTTCACTAACAGAGTAGCATCCTTTTCTGCTCAAAAGTGTTTAACCTAGTGCAGATTAAGAAGTGAGATATTTGAATTCCAGCGAGAAATGCTCATGCTGCACTTCAAGAAATATTTTTTGTTTTGTTTTGTTTTGTGTTTGTTTTGTATGTTGTTTTTTATTGATGACTTTTTTGCTGGCATTTTTTAAGAAGCAAAAATTTGTGTCTGCTAAGCTCATTCCAGTCCCCAGGCAATCAGCATTTCTCCCAATACCAAATGCAGAAAAATGCTTGTCCTTTCCTGAGCAGATATGCATGTAATTAAAATTTAGCAAAGGTAGAGCAGGTGTCTTAAAGATCTGCTAAACTTAATACTACTGTGAATTGAAGCTAGTTGGATAAAATTGTTGGCAAAAGAATACTTTCTTTTTTAACTCCAATATTGCAAGTTGGAGTGACATGGAAATGATACTTTAAATCCTCACAAGGATTTCTAGAATTAAGGAGACCACGAAGTCCTCCATTCCAGATGCAATGAATAATTGATCCACACGTGTAGTTAATTCTAGGAAAAACTGAAGGAGCCAGGTTGGCATCCTCTCACTTATCCATTACCAGTATAGTTTTTCTCTTATTTTCCCCATTCAAATTTCTTGTGCTATATGATGTTTCTATAAATTTAGCTAAAAAGTTAATGGTTGCAAATTAAGTCATTACCCCTTGGGTGGAATATTTCCTTTAAATAGCAAATGCCTTAAGTATGGTAGACTCTAGGAATGACATCTGGGTGGAATTGTTTATTGAGGTCAGCACCCGCTCAAAGCCCATTCCTATTCTACCCACTCCTAGCTCCAAATCCTCTTGTGTAAAGAAACATAATAAAGATAATAGAGTTCTCATTTGAAATTAATGCTATATTCAAAATTTTACTTTCTAGTGTTCTTAATTTCAGACATGTTATAATGTTCTAGGAATTCCTGCTTAGAACCCAAGGTAAACATCTTCCTTAAAAAAATAAAAAATAAACTTTTGGTTTATTTCTGAAACTAAACATGCTTAACATAACTAATATATAGAGGATTTCTATCAGAGTTTTTCTAGCATAAGAATTTTTTATTAAAAATTTGAAATTGGTCATACTTTCATTAATTACACTATTGACCATTGATTCAAATCCATGCTATTCAAAGTCTGCATATCTCAACTTATGTAGGTTTTTGCAAATTCTTTGTTTTGTTTTAAGTTTGGTAAACAAAGCTTTACATAAAAATTACATAAACATTACCTGAATTCTTTCATATCGAGAAATTGCAAAATCAATAAATGGAATTACATTAAACTCAAAATATTCTGCACAGCAAAAGAAACAACAAAATGGAAAGACAACCTATAGAATGGGAGAAAAAATTTTCCAAACATATATTGGATAAGGAGTTAATATCCAAAATACATAAAGAACTCATAAAACTTAACAACAACAACAACTACAACAGCAACAACAACAACAACAAAAACCAACCAATTTGAAAATAGGCAGAGGAACTAAATTGACATTTTTTTCCAAAAGAGGACATCAAAATGGCCAACAAGCACATGAAATGATGCTCAACATCACTAATCATCAGGATAATGAAAATCAAAACCACAATGTGATATCACTGCACACCTAGTAGTGTGCTGAGTGGAGTAAGCCAGACAGAGGAAGACAAATGCCATACGATTGAATGTATATGTGGAATCTAAAGAACAAAATAGACATATGAAACAGAAACAAACTCGTAGATACAGAAAATATTTTGAGGGTTGCCAGATGGAAGGGGGATTTGGAGGTCTGGGTGAAAAAAGTGAAAGGGATTAAGAAATACAAATTAGTAGTTACAAAATAGTCACAGGGATATGAAGTACAGCACAAGAAATACAGTCAATAATAATCAAAATAATAATAATTCTTGTTTATCAAGTGGAGTTCATTTGAATGTGATCCTGATAGAAGATGGGACTTTGAGGCAGTCTAGTTATATTCTGGTTAAACTTTTGCTATAGTTGCTCTTAACTGTGGAGTGCTATGGATATGGGTAAATTTTATTTATATTAATATGTAATCGTTTAGCTTAATTTTCAATAAAAATATATTCTTCAAAAAAATTAATTGCTAGAGAATATATTCTGGAAGGCAAAAAAAAAAAAAGTTATTTGTATTAAAGAGAAACACCAAGATAATAGCAAGGGATGTTACACAAATCCAAAGTGCAGAAAACTTTTAGTTCACTTTCAAAATTCTGACCATTGCTTTCATTACTTGTAAACCAATTTAAGTGATTAGTTCACTCTAATAAGAATTTAAATATGAAGAAGTAAGTCCAAGAATGTTGTTTCATGGTTTGTTTTAGCCAAGAATGCGTTTTGCTCTTCTCTAGCTAAACCGCAAGACCCAAAATATCAACTACATCCTCTGAAACCCTTCCCACCACAGCACTGATTATCATGACTTCATATATCATATTCTATATTATGTAGCACCTGTTCTTGTTATCTTTTAAACACTTCATTAATAGCTTCATGTTTGCCAATCTTACTTCTCTAAAGTAGCTTTATGCACCCGGGTTGGGTACCAATGTTTTCTATTTCCTTTGAGGCAAAATCATAGGCCCTTAGGTCTATAAAAATCCTAAGATCATCCTGTGACTTTTTCTCATTTTATACATGTTGAGACAATTGAGATTGAGAGAAGACTATAACAAAACGCGAATCCAGATCTCTTGACTTGCAATACTTTGTTCTTATCTCTCTATGTGTTCACTTCCTCTTCTCCTCAGTATCTAGCCCACGGCTGGAGTCCCAGGAAGCTGAGGAAACTTGTGCAGCTGGAGCAATTTTCGGGAAACTTTAGGCTACATTTATTGCTACTGACTTCAAACATTGCCATGTTCTGTATTCAGCTAAGAATGCTTTATAAGCTATATCTATAGTCCTCTGAGAAAAATCAAGTGACATGCATCATTTATATTTTCATTCTCCTTCTTTGTTTTTTAAATGTTATTTGAGATATTTTGGTGATGTAATAAATGTACATATATGTGTACATATTAAATCACATGTATACACTTATGTATAGATTATTTTAACATGGAAACTGGAAGGAAACACAGTTTGAATTAAATTGTTGTTTTTAGAGTGGTATAAATCCATCACAATTTTGAAAGCTATCACCAGATAGCCCAGGGAAAGAATGTTACAACTTCTAAACAAATCTACAGTTTAGATTTAAAACAAAACTCTTTACTTATCTGGTTTTCTTGCAAAGACCTTCGAGGAGTTCAAGTTAATCTTTCTTGTACACATACATATCTACAGCAAATGGTCAGGACTTAGTGGATTATTACAAGTAGACTAAAATATATATCTTCTAAAGAAACTGAAACAATTGCTTTTTACAAGGAATTTCTGTCGTAGCTCACAAAGGCCCACTATACTTCACAAAAGCATGATACTAATATTTCCATTAAATGAGAACACAGCTGCCATTTAACGGTAAAACAATAATAACAAAATCAACAACAACCACAACCACTACTAGCACAAAACTTGCTGAGGAATGTATATCTTCTCTCTCCTTTCTTTTCTTTGATTGAATGGTAAGGAAGTTGAATGTATGGGCAAATATATGAGCTAGAATGAATGAATTTCTATTGCTGTTCAGCCAAACTGAAAATTACACCCAAGCTATTCAATCTCAGTCCAGTCGAATGCAAAGCTGGTTAAATGGTCCTTTATTTAGAAGTGTTAAGTGACTGGGCAGGGGCTGAGGTGAATCCAGATATCAAAGTGCTTTTGAAGTGCCTACAATATAGATTTTCTAATCGTAATGATTGATTACTCTAGGTATGGTGGCAGTTTTACTCATCCTTGAAATATGACTGCTACCTATGGTTTTCACATTCTAACCTTTACTGTTGGCTTCTAATCCAAGTGGTCACAACAGATTCATCAGGTAGCTTACTCTGCCTCAATATTAATGAAAATTCCTAAACACTATTTAGGGGTTAGGTATTATTTCTTTTCAATTTGAAAGAAACATAGAGTGAACTATTAGGAAATAAAACAGGGTAACACAGCCTATTTGTATTAATGTGCCTAAATTATGGCTTTTATATTCTGCCATATCCTTAGGATCAATTGTACAACAATAACCAGACAGGTGATTTATTTTTCATTTATTCATTTCAGTCAAGCTGAGAATTGCAATGATCTTGGAAATTGGAGTAGCCTTTGGATCGAATATGATCAGTATAAAGGGATTCAGAATAATATTCCCTATAACTCCTATATCCCAACTCATAACAAGCTTTTGAAATGATTTAGCTTAAGTCTGAAGAACTGTGAATTTTGGTGTATTTGGCCAATCAAGGAAATTAAAGAGAGCTATTCACCAGAATTTTGAAATATTTCTTATTAATTCCAAATAGAATTTTACTGAAATTGCACCATCTAAATTACAACATCTCGAGGGATGAGTGTTGTCCTATTCAACATCATACCCCAGGTGCCTAGCACAATAACTAGCACTCAATAAATATTTGAATTGAATTACATCTTTAGTATCATGAAGATCTAATTCAACCACTAATGAGAAAGCACCACTTATACAGGATAACCAGCTGCCTTTGGTGTTTTTAAAAATTATTATTTAAACTTTTCATGTACAAAATAAAATAATTAAATAATTTCGACCACAGTAGGCATTCAATAGTATTTTTAAATAAATAAATATCGTTAACCAGTATTTAAAACAAAAACATAAAAATGATTTTTATATTAGTAACTTTGAAGCTCACATGAATATGTGCCCGTTATTTTGTTTGCAAAGATTTTTATTGAGATATATAAAAATATGATACCTACATGGTCATCCTTAGGAAAACATGGTATTTCTCCATATGCCCAATTTCTTTTCTCATTCCCTTGAATCTCTGTCATATTCTTTCTAATCCTTACAGTGAATTGCAAATTTTCACAGCATTCGATTTCTAGCCAAACAGAAAAATTAGATGAGAAATAATTATGTATTCAAAAAAGATTATGTATTAAAAAATGAAATTACATTATTACATTATGTAATGTACACTATTACATTATGCAATAATATAATTACATTAAAATGTCCTTCATCTGTTCTTTCCTTATCTCTGGGACTCAAGCTACACTTTCTTGAGTCTTAACCAGTCTCTTTAAAGACATTCATCCAAACTGACTAAATCAATCCTGGAGGATTTGGGAATCATGTCAATCAATCTATGCTTATTTTGCTAATATTAGTCTATGCTGACTCTTCCATTTTCTGGTCACTTTTATATTCACAATATTCTTTCCATGCTTATTGAATAAAAATACCTCACTGTAATATATTATCTACATCTCTAAATTCTACCACTACCTGTCTAATAGGCCATGGCCAGTTAAAAAGGGTGACAAAAGCACAATATCTTATTCAGAAGTTTTTACAACAGAGAAGACCTATTAAGGCATCTCATGCTTGTGTTGCCTTCTGGATTTTATTTTTATTTAGAAAGCCTTCAACAATGCTTGTATATCCACTTATAAAAACATGGATACTAGTCTTCCTAGAGGAAAGGCTTGAATTTGACCTCCTCCCCACCAAAATAAGCAAACAACAACAAAATCAACAACAAAAACAATTTACAAGTGTGACTTGCAAATAAAATATCAGATCTTAGAATTCTGGGGGTGAATATTGAACTATATGCCTCTAGAAGTAATTTATTCACTTAGCAGTATTACCGAAGAAAGAAAAAATTATTTATAGAGAAAGGAAGGAGAGCAGCACTATGGAAATAAACTGGTTATTTCTCAACTTGTAGAAGTTAGTGAACAATAGACCAGACATCTTGATGGGTCATTCCCTTTACATTATTATTTGCTATTTACGAGACAGGCTGCTAGTCAGAATAGACTAAGTTTAGAAGTTGCCATCATTATTACCACGTTTAGTTAATTTTGAACCTGTACTGCCAAAACCTTAATAATTTCAGTTTGCATCTATTTCAGAATATGTGAAACTCTTTGATACCAAATGTGGAGCAAATTCC
Source organism: Pteropus vampyrus (assembly GCF_000151845.1). Classification (NCBI taxonomy): domain Eukaryota; kingdom Metazoa; phylum Chordata; class Mammalia; order Chiroptera; family Pteropodidae; genus Pteropus; species Pteropus vampyrus. Next base: position 520,808 of record NW_011888965.1, read on the forward strand.
TTTATTGGAAGGACTCAGTACTGAATCTATGTCTCAGAATGCTGTTGGATTGATTTCAAATTATAGCAATAATTCTAGTTTGAAGATTTTGCTTAGCATTCATTATATACTTGAATGATGCTGTTTTAACCTTATGTGATTTCATTCTAGTCTATTTAAAAGTTTATAATGGGAACTCTGGGACTAAGGTCTACTTAGAAAATTACAAACAACACATATTGCATTAAAGAGTTCAAGAAAAAATTCAGCAACAGCAACAGTTCTTAAATAATTTTTTATATTAAAATATAAACAAAAGAGTATACTCATCTGCTTGCCCAGCAAAGATCTGCATGTTTGGTCTCACTTTCCCAATCTCCTCTCCAGGTCACAGGTGTTTATAAATATTCTCTCTTCTACCTGAATGCAACTACCAACTAAAGTTAATGTCTCTAGTCTCTTCTCACTCAAATTCATCAGGCATACAACTTCCAGACAGATTTTACTTAAATAACCATTTTGTCATGTCACTACTCTGCCTAAGAACCCTATTGCCTACCATATGAAAAACAAAGTCTCACCCCGTTTTGAAGGCATCCCATTCTGTCTCCACAGATAACTAGCCATAATGGAAACTTGAAAAAAAGACAACCAAGTTTTCAGGCAGGATTAAGACAGAGAACCTGAGAAGTCAAACATATCTATAAGCAGATAGCTATACAGGGGCCAGTTTAGGAGCCCAGACATTTTGGACTCTGAAGTTTTTACAAGTTAGAACAAGATATCAATTCTAAAAAACTATACATGGTTTGAGGGGATGGAAGTTCTTGAAGATAAAGACCAGAAATGGCTTTAAATACAGTAAGTATATCAGTCAGCTATTACTGACAACCTCATAAAATAAAGAGCAACCATTTATCAGTCTATAGGTCATGGATGCTTCTGCTGACCTAGGGCAGGCTTGGCTAATTTTCATGAGGAGCATTCTTGTCTCTGTGGTCAGCCAACGGGTCAACTAGGGGCTAGCTTGTGTAGGTTAGCTCTCCTGATTTATTCCCAGATAAGTCATCACTTCTCCATGTGTCTCTAACATCTTTCCAGCAAGCTAGCCCAGGCATCTTGTCATGATATTGGTAGAGGTCAAAGAGAAAAAAAATCCATAAGTACTTTTAAAGTCTCTACTTGCATTAATCTTGCTAATGCCCCATTGACCAAAGCAAGGTACATGACCAGGACTGGAGTGAGTCTGGAAAGACACCATCTAAAATTGTGGATATAGAAAGACATGACCATAGCAGGTTAGGGGAGAGAGGGAGAGAGGGAGAGAAGGAGGGAGGGAGGGAGGGAGAGAGAGAGAGCACCAAAGTCCTTAAAGGGAAAGTAGAGTGAAAGGAGTTCTAACTCTTATATTAGGATAGACCCTACTTGCCTTCTGTCCATTTTCCTCCTTGTTTTATTTATAAAGCAATGTGTTCATGGGTAAACTATGTATGTGTTATAATAGGAGGTGCTACTAATTCCCTAATATAACTTTGTGGCAAAATTGTTTGTCCTATGATTTATATTCCCAGGATCCACAGTGAATATAAAGAGGGCTATGCCACCTGGAAATGTTCCACAAAACTAATTACCTTAGGGGATTCACAAATATTGTACAGATGGAAATGTTATATAATAAAATAAAAAAATGATTCCCAATACTTCAAGATACAAAATCTGCATTTCTAAACTGAATTTCAATATTCCTCAGAAAGGTTATAACTGTCAGTGCTGGCTCTGGACTTTGTTAAGTCAGTCTCACCACCTCTGGCAAATAGTATTTGAAATATTCACCCCAAAATTCTCTTCCTGTTTATTGTTAACTCATCTGTATCCTGATTCCATCCCTACTGGGCTTTAAACTCTAAGCTTTTTGATCCTGAAGTAAATCTTCATTTTTGCGTCCTGTGTTCTTAGTATTGCTGTTTCTCAAGCATTTGAACTTTACCTCTCTTTATCCTGGTATTCTTCAAGGCTTCAGTTAGAAAAGTTGCGCCCAAGTTAGGCCTATTCTTTTTAAAACCAATCACCATTCTTGGTAATTAGTCAAATGATTCCACAGGAGGAGGGGCACAAGCTGGGGTGGGAGCCACAACAGTAAACAGAATAATCGTGGTGTCTTCCCTCACTAGAGCTTATAATTTAGTGAGGAAGACATGTAATACAGCATTTAAATGGAATTGAACAAAGTAATCAAAATTTTAAAAGAGGACCTCTTTGATATCACTTTTCTTCCCATTTTTTGCTCACCAAAAACAGAAGCCCATAAAGGAAATAAATGAGTGGTCACAGTGTATGTGACCTAAAAACATAGCTGAAATCTCTAACTCATTCGTCTAAATTTCCTAATATCTGAGAGCTTATTCAATATAAGTTATTGTATTTGTCACAGTGGTAAAATAAAGCTCCGGTATCTCCTCTTAAGAAATTTACATAGTTGTAAGAAAGAAGTATATGATCTACTGATAGTGCAGATTGACAGAATCTAAAAATTTCAGATTTCCAGCATGAAAAACATAGTAGGATAATGCTTTTTTTCACCTGGTAAATGTATGTCCTTAAAAATTCTCATGCTAGTTATAAAAAAAAGCTTTCTCTTCAAAAAGGAAAAAAAGACCATCAGGTGGTGTTGGTGGAGAAAATAATTTACAGAAGCCTATATTCATGTGGCAATCTACTCTGAATCTCAAGAATTTGCTTACAAGAGAAGAAAAAAGTTACAGGGGCTGCGGAGAGAAGCCATGGAGAGAAAACAGACCTTTTGCTTCTCTGACTGGTAGTTTGGTGAAATAACAGTAGGTGATATCTTGGTTTGCCCAGAAAATTGACAGAAAAGTTTTTTAACAGTAGGGGGTAAAAAGTAGCTTATTTTAAAAATCTACTGTTCTAAAAACCACCCAAATCACTAATGCCCACAACAAATACATGCCCTGTAATGCCTAGGTGCAATGCCTAGGTGTCCAGTCTACCTGCCCATATACATCCCCTGCTATTCTCTACTTGGCTGACTCTGCTGCAAGCCTAATGGCCTCATTTCAGCTTCTGGAACAGACCAAGTTCTCTACTACCTCAAGCTCTTTACATAGGCTTTTTTCCTCTTTCTAAAGATCTCTAAGCATTGTTTCCATCTCTTGAAATCCCAATAGCCAGTTTTGACTTTACTGTGCAGATCTCAGCTTAGATGTCACTTCCTTAAAGGGGCATTCCCTTCTATCCTACTGAAAGTATGTTTTCTTGCTGCCTTCACCTGCCACTACGTTATGTAGTAATTTCTCTATGTAATTCCTTCCTAATACTAACAGCTTTTCTCAAACCGTAATTAAATGTTTTATTTGTTTAGTTGCTTAACATCAGTCCTACTAGACTATAAGTTCCGTGAGGGTACAGACCTTGTTTGTCATTTTCACTGTGGCATACTCAGATCATAGCAGAGTGTTTGGTACCAAATAGGTATTGGAAAATAACCTTTTGAGTAAATGAATGTAACATATATTCATAGTAAACTTGAAACCAACATTAAGTAATAAATAATATTGGTTTTATTTATATTTTTGTTTAATCTTAGAAAAAAAACACAGGACTGTGCTTGTGTCTGGTGGGTTTCCATGATGATTGATTAACTCATCTTCCAAATATTCTGAAGCGCTCAGCTGACTGTACATTAGGACAACCTAACAGCTGCTCCTCAGAACCCTAATGGATATCAGCACTCGCCTCATGGATGACCAACCAAGGTACATGATCTGTACCTAGCAGGAACTAACCTTCCTCTAAGAAACAAGCTTAGAGAATTGATAATTATTTGGGGTGAATAACACAGTCTTAAATTATTTTCAAGATTATTTTGTAAAAATCATATTTGAAATCATCAGTAAAGCAAATTATTAATTAACAGAGACATTTCCTATACTTGTTTGACACTGTATTATTGATCATCAGCATCTGGTTACCTACTGATAGGAAGTTGGGTTTACTACTAGAATATTGACTCTTTCAGGCCATTCTTGCAGTTCAGTGCAACATACCTGATGAAAATAATTGTTCAACTTTGAAATTAACAGCATGCTTCAGTATTTGATGAAACAAGCTAATTTCATAGTTTATATGCGACCAATCACAACTCAACTAAACTCATCTGTTTTAGAGTGATCAAATTGATAATTTACATCAGGTTAGACTGAATGGTATCCTTTCGTGTTCAACATTTACTAGGTTATTGTTTTTATTTTATTCTCAAGTCTTAATGAGCTCAAGACAATAGGCTTCTAATAGCAACAAAAGATAAAAAGTGTGTGTTTGTGTATATGCGTTTGTGTGTCCTTGAACTAGGAAACACCTTTCATATTGCAGTGGAAAAGCTGTTGTCTTTCTTTAAGAAAAGTCCTCCCCTCCCCAAAAAAACCTGTAATAGTTGGCTAAATTATGTAATAGATACTCTCGCACTGTGGATTTGAAAATTCTCAAGCTTTATTCAACATCATCCTAGAATCTTAATGCTACATGTGTTAAATAATTGCAATCAATCAAAGGCTTTGTAAAGAGTATATTCTTTAAAGTTATTTTTAAAAGCAACACTTGAGGAGGAAAAAAATGGCATAGATGACAGAGGCTCTGCTCATCCCTCTGACGACCACATCAAAATGGTGATGAAAACAAGGAGCAAGCAGCAAGGAAAAGTCACCTGGGATAGGAAGAGAACTAAGAAATCACCCTGCAATGGCAGAAAGTAGGATGGGACGAGGACACAGGGCTGCCCATTCTCCAGTGGCTGAGTAAGATGGAGGCTGTGGCAGTGGCAGACGCCTCTTAAAGGTGCCACATCAACAAGCAGATTTTCATGGTGATGGACGTGCTCATTCTGAGCACCAGAGCCGATTTGGTTGTGTGCAGGGGGCACCAGGGACTTACAGAGAGGCATTGTCAGAGTGAGGGCCAAGGTGAGACTCCCTCTATATAGAAGTGCCAGCGGTATCCATTGTTCTTTGTTGAGGCCCCCGACCTCCCAGTGCACACACTCAGCACCGCCATCACCGAGACATCATCAAAACAGATAACAGAGGTCAGTCCTCCCAGAGAATTCCCTGAAACTCCGCCTCCCCCAACTCATGGCCCCACCCAAGCCACATCCAGGTATGTCGTCACTTAGTCAGGTGCTCCTTTCTGAGCACCTCCAAGACTCACACTGAAGCCAGCTGGCCTCGGTTTCTGGTGTGGCCTCGGTTTCTGGTGTAGCCTTTTGAGGCAACCATAAGCACAGCATCTTGGGATTGCTTGCTGAATATTAACAGGTGGCCCTGGAGGGACAGAGGCTTGGGCTAAATTTGGCCTGCAGATGAACCCCTCTCAGGACTGTGCCACTGGACACCTACTTCACAAATCCACACTAATAAGAATGGGAGACTTAAGAGCTTTGCTTAGTACATAGAAACAGACATGGAAAGGCAGCCAAAAAGGAAAGACAAAGAAGCAGAAACCATATGAGAGAATAGAACAGAGATCCAGGAATAATGGAGTCAAGCAATCTACAAGATGCAGAATTCAAAACAATGGTTATAAAAATGCTCAATAAACTTTTGGGAAGGGCAGATCAATTCAGTGAGAATTTCCACAAAGAGATAAAAAACATAAAAATGGAAATGGAAATTATAAAAAGGAACCAATCTGAAATGAAGAACACATTAACCAAGATGAGAAGTATATTAAATAAGCAAAGGAATAAACAAAGTGAAAAAAGAAGAGGATCAAATGACCTATCTAGAGGACAAGAAATCCAAGGACATTCAATCATAATGGCAAAAAAAAAAAAAGATGCAAGACTGTAAAAATAATTCAAGGAGAATATGGGACACTATTAAGTGTCCAAATAGCCATCCGATCGGTGTACCTGAAGAAAATCAAGATGTTGAACAGTTGGTTGAAGAAATACAGATAGAAACCTTCCCTAACATGGGGAAGGGAATGGACATAAAACCCCAGGAAGCTCAGAGAATTAGAAAAATCAGGGATCCAAAGAGGCCCACACCAAGACACATCGTAATTAAAATGCCGAAGGTTAAATACAAAGAAAGAATATTAAGAGTAGCAAGAAAAAATAAGACAGTTACCTATAAAGGAACACCCATAAGACTGGCAGCTGATTTCTCAAAAGAAACTATGCAGGACAGAAGGGCTTGGAACAAAATATTCAACGTGATGAAGACCCAGGACCTACAACGAAGAATACTTTATCCAGCACAGCTATCATTTAGAGTTGAATGACTGATAAAGAGCTTCCCAGACAAAAATAAGCTAACGAAATTCATCACCACCAAACCACTATTACGGGAAATGTTGGAGGGACTTCTTTAAGAAGAAAAAAAAATGTATCAAAAACAGGAATAAAGAACAGTGACAACTACATTCCTATCAATAAGTATCTCAAATGGAAAAGAATTAAGTGCTCCAATGAGTGACTAAAAGGATAAGAAAACAAGCCCCCTATGTATACTGTCTACAAGAGAATCACTTCAGATTAAAAGACACACACAAACTAAAAGGAAGAGGATGGAAAAATATTGCTTTGATGGACCTAGAAGGTATTTAAGTCAGACAGAGAAAGATAAACACTATATGATTTCACTTATATGTGGAATCTAAGGAATAAAAAGAAAGAAAAAACTAATCAAAAACAGACTCAGAAATATAGTGGACAATTTGATGATGGACAGAAGGGAGGAGGGGTTGGGGAACTGAGAGAATGGGGCGAAGGGTTAAATAAGTACAAATTAGTAGCTGATGGATGGTCATGGGGATGGGGAGCATGGCAGGGATGGGGAGCATGGCAGGGAATGCATTTTGTATTAATACGTTGGCTAGGTGGAGGGACAGGGGAAGGTGGGGGCAATTGGAGAGATCGTTTTACAAACTATATAGATGTCTAACCAATGTTCTGTGTACTTGAAACTAATTAAAATAAATTAATTAAAAAGAAAATACTGAATTGTATACTTTAAATGAGTAAAATGTATGGAATGTGAATTATATCTTCCAAAAAGCTTTTAAAAAAATAAAATGCAAGTATTCCATTAAAAAAAAAAAAAAACAAGCAACCCTTAAGGCTTGGAAACATGACAAACCTAATAAAGGAATTAGAAAAAAATTCAGATTCTATATATGTAATATTTATTTTCATAAGAAACCTTTATGCTACTTGATATTACACATTTTCCTTTACCGTATCTTATTTTGGTGCCACAAAGGTACAGTTAGTCTTCTTTGCTCTTGTATAACTTCTTTCAACTATTTAAAATCCGATAATTTGATATGTTTTCCTTCCATGTAGATTCATTTAAAAGTTAAATATACTTGGCATTTACTAAAGTCTTAGCTCTTCTTCTTCTTGGAAATTCTCTGCAAGCTTACATTTTATTAATAAAATTTATCTCCAGTAGCATAAAATTCATAATTTCAATTCTTTTAAGCTTTGAGTGACAATTTGTCCTATTATATCATATCTTTATTGTTTCATTTGATTAAACAATACTCTACAGTAGGGACATCTACTTGTGAAGAAAAGATTAATTCATCTTTTTAAGAACTCTGTAATATAATCTTTATAATCCTCCACATCCGTGAATGTAGTAAATACTTCTTATCTAGGTTCACCATTCTCCTGAATGCATCATACATGTTCACATTTTTGTAAAGCAAAACAGAGAGCGTCAGCTATCTTCCTTTGCCAAAACCTACCATTTTGTTATTTCAAAATACTTAAATGACAAATAGATGGCTTCTTTTAAATTTCAGATCCTATCTTCTAAATAAGAAGTGGCTGCTTCTTAGTAATAGTAACATTTGCTTCTTAAACTGTTTGTTTTTCTTTTCACCTAAAAATTAAAAGACCCACAAAATACCTGATATCTACTTCCAAATATAGATATTTTTAATTTGGCTAAAAAAGAAATCTCTCCCTCTTTTTCTTTTTCTCTCAGATGATTTCATTACTGTTATTTTTGGCATCTATTACATTTCAAATAAATGCTCCATTTTAGTACCTGTGATGAAGAGGTAGTTTTTAATCACTGAGGTAAGAAATAAAATTATTTTTCAAAAATAATAAGAAAAAATAAGGAGCTTGTGATGAAAGTAAAGAGAAAAAATGTAAAAAGATGTGCAGTCTGTGAGCCCATCTCACCTTTTATTTATGGCTAAAGTGCATGTGGGTCAGAAAATATGTAGCTTAGCACATTTGAAAATTTCATATCTACCTGATTGTATAAATTATACATCATCTGTTTGGTTAATTTATGAGAAAACTTAATCAGACATCTCATTAGTTTATCTTATATTTTATATATCTTATTATCATGTAGAAATAAATTTTGTTAAATGAAACCATTTGCTTCAAGACTATGTAGTCATGGCTTTTAGTCCATTCAATTCCTAGTAGGATACAACTGTAATTGATTAATAAGTCAATTTATTTAGGAGCAATTTTGAGCACGTTTTATTTTCATCCTTTTTCCTCTCATATTCTACTTAAATTATTATTAGTGCTTACTTTTTAAATTAAGGGTCATACTAGTACTAACAAAGTATATTTGAGCAGCCCCATTTTTCTCATTAAAATGCAAAATAGAAATACTTTAACATGGTTTACTATAAGCTGTCATTTGTTTAAAATCTATAAGGATAAAAAATAAATTGACTCAAACTGGGATTTTTTAAGTGGATATTGATAAAAGTATATTAAAAGTGAAATCAATGTAATTAATCAAAAGAATGTCATAAAATAGGAGAGTAGTATTTAAATGTGACAAAAGAAGTAGAACTTTTCAAGAAGTTAAAATAAGGAAAAGTTAATCGAATATAAAAAAATAAATAAGCGTTCTCATATACAATGTTTAGAAGGACTCCTAGACATATTTCTAGATTTGTGTATAAATATCTGTAGGAAATCTTAATTCTTTTTAGGATTACAACTTCTTCTACAAGACATGAAATTATAGGATCTCATCTAATATAGACCTTTATTACAGTTGAGACTTTCTGATAAAACCTTAGATCAATTTTACATTAATTCTCACAAAGTTTCCATTTGTGGTTTACTCTATCTATTATTACTGACATATGAGTTTTTATCTGTAGTTTGGTTCACTAAAGTATCTACAGGTTATCCTTTATTTCAAATGTATACTTATTCTATGTAACATGTTCCCTATTATTCTGTCAGGATTCCATTCCTTTTTTGCTTGTTCTGACATGTACACATAACTCCTCCTATTGTTAATTGCATCGTAGGAGAAAGGAAAAACTTTGTTTCTTTTAAGGGGAGTAACTGAAAGGAAAGCATCCTGACTAAAGATAAGCTGATATTGGTGGGCAAAGCAAGATATAAATGAGGTAGAAAACATAAACATAGCTAGAAACTGAGACTGCCCCCTTCCTCTGCTGTTTTTTGTTTTTGAGTTGTTTTTGTTTGTTTGTTTGTTTGTTTTTGAAGGTTTTAGTATATATAGTATAGGTAGATTAGGGGACATATAATCTTAGCTATGTCCGTATCAGAAATAGAACAGACATATTTCATGAGGAAAGTGATCATGTATAAACTTGAGGTTCTGTTAATCTTGGGCTGGAATTGAGTAGTGGCAATAGTGACAATATACCTTGCCAACATGTAGACACTCCTAGAGGTAGAAAATCTTGTTTAAAATCTTTGTAGGACTTCAAGAAGAAATATGCTTCATTGAAGTATAGATAGGACTTCAAGAAGAAATATGCTTCATTGAAGTATAAGATGTTTTGAGAATCTTATTTTGTTTTTGGCTGATAAGGGGAGTGGTACATAGATAGCCCAAATTCCTACATATTATAGGAATACTTTCACTTGTCCTGAGATGGAAAGGTTCAGGGAAAGATGGAAACATTGCTCCAACCATTAAGTGAAACAGGGAAGAGTAATGGCAGGTTGAGAACATGATACTGACTTGTCCCTTTCATGAAATTCATGGTGCAGTAAATAGTACTTGAAATTTTTTCAATAGGAATATTTCAAAAGTTCACAAATGACTTAAAGTAACCTCTATTTTTTGTTTAGAAGTAATTTGTATTATTATTTTATGTCAATAATTTATCTTTTATTGTTATTTTATATGCATTATCTTAGAGGTCAAAAACTTTCCACAGATCCTGAAACTGTAGGAAGCAGATTTTTTCATTTTTCTACTGAACTCTACAAACTCCACAAATTCAAAGACTGTGTATTGTAGGCTGAATAATGGACACCCAAAGATACCTGGCCCTAACTCCCTGGAAACTTAAATGTTGCCTTATAAGAAAAAAGGGTCTCTGCAGATGTGATTTAAATTAAGGATCTTGAGATAGAGAGATTATCTTGAATTATCCAGGTAGGCCCTAAATCAAATCACAAGTGAGCTAGGTAGTGAGAAATTTGACACACAGAGAAAAGGAGAAGGTGATATAACCATGGAGGTGGAGTTTGGAGTGATACAGCCACCAGGCAAAGCATAAAAGGAATGCCAACAGCCACCAGAAGCTGGAAGAAGCAAGAAAGCAATTCTCCTTAGAACCTCCATAGGGAGTGCAGACCTGCTGACACCTTGATGTCAGCCCAGTGATACTGACTTCAGATTTCTGGCCTCCAGAACCGCACAAGAATAAATTTGTGTTCTTAAAGGCCACTAAGTCTGTAGAAATTTATTACAGAAGATTATTAGCACCACCCCTAAAGATGCCTACATCCTAATTCCCAGAACCAGTGAATATGTTATGTTACATAACAAAGGGAAATGAAGGTTGCAGATGAAATTAAGGTTCCTAATCAGCTGACCTTAAAAAAAAAAAAAAGAGAGAGAGAGAGAGAGATTATCCTTGATTATCTGGATGGACCTAATGTAATCACAAGGGTCCCTTAAATGGAGAAAAAGGAGAGAGAAGAATCAGAACCAGGTAAATGGTATCATAAGAAAGAATGACCAGCCATTGCAGGCTTTGCAGATGGAGGAAGGAGCCACAGAATGCGAGTGGCCTCTAGGAGCTGAAAAAGGTAAGAAAATGAATTCTCTCCTAATTCTCCAGAAAGGAATACAGACTACTAACATCTTGATTTTAGTCCAGTGAGACTCTTTTTACTTTTAAAATGGAAAGATAATAAATTGTGTTGTTTTAAGTCACTAAGGTTGTGGTAATTTGTTACAGCAGCAATAGGAACTAATATATTATCCCAAAAGAAAAAGTGTACACAAAAGAATTTAAAGACATCTGCATTTATGCTGAAAAGTCTTCAGTTTGTAACAAATAAGTACATACAAAATCTTAATATTTTGTCTATATTACCCCATCTATATCCCCCGATAGAGCTTGCTTTTCTAGTCAAATAATGGCATGTATACTATCATATGTAAGTGTAACTTTCATGACCATTATATATTAAGAACTTCACTAATTCATTGGACATTAATTCAAAATCAAATGTAAATACTACCAATTATAAAAACCAATTTAATTGGATAGCTGTGATGGCTAATGCTATGTGTTAAATTTGACTGCATCACAAGGTGCCCAATATTCGGCTAAAATTTTTTCTTGCTCTGTCTGCGAGGGAATTTCTGGATGAAGGTAGCATTTGAAATGATAGACTCAGTAAAGTAGTGTGCTCCCTACAATGCAGGTGGGCATGATCCAATCTGTTGAGGGCCTGAATATTTCAAAAAGACAAAGGAAAGAGGAAGTCAGGCTCAGCTGTCCCTGCCTTATTGCTTGAGCTGAGACATTGATCTTTCTCCTGCCCTTGGCACTCCTGGTTCTCAGAAATAATGAATAAGCTGGACTTCATTAAAATTAAAAACTTCTGCTCTATGAAAGACAATATCAAGAGAAATAGAAGACAAGCCACAGACTGGAAAAAAATATTTACAAAAGACACATCTGATAAAGTATTGTTATTGCAAATACACAAAGAACTCTTAAAACTCAACAATAAGAAATAACAACTTCATTAAAAAATAGGCCAAAGACCTTAACAGACATCCAATCAAAGAAAATATACAGATGTCAAATAAGCATATAGAAAGATATCACATCATATATCTTCAGGGAAATGCAAATTAAAACAAGAAAATACCACTATACACTTATTAGAATGGCCAAAATTCAGAACACTGAAAACACCAAAAGCTGACAAGGATGTGGAACAACAGGAGCTCTCATTCACTGATGGTGAAAATGCAAAATGGTAAAGACACCTTCCAAAACAGTTTTGCAGTTTCTTAGAAAACTAAACATTCCCTTTCCATAAGAACCAGCAATTGTGCTTTTTGGTATTTAACCAAAGGAGCTGAAAGCTTATGTCCATACAACAACCTGCACATGGATGTTTATAAAGCACCTTTATTCATAACTGCCAAAACTGGGAAACAACCAAGATGTCCTTCAGAAGGTAAAGGGATAAATTAACTGTGATACATCTAGACTAATAATAAAAGAGCTAGTAAACCATGAAAAGACATGGAGGAAATTTAAATGCGTATAACTAAGGGAAAGAGGCCAATGTGAAAAGGCTACAAACTGTATGATTCCAGCTATATGACATTCTAGAAAAAGTAAAATTATGGGAACAATAAAAATAGCACTGTTTGCCAGAGTGAAGAGATGATTAGTCAAAGCACAGAGAATTTTTAGGTCAGTGAAAGTATTCTGTAGGATATTATAATGATGGATATATGTCATTATACATTTGTCTAAAACCATAGAATGTACTAGACCAAAAGTGAACTCTAGGGTAAACTATGGACTTTAGGCAATTATGATATATCAATGTAGGTTCATCCTTGATTAAAAAAAATGCAACATTCTGGTGAGTGACACTGGTAATGTGGGAGGCTATGAGTGTGTGAGGGTAAGGGGTTTAGGCAAAATCTGTACTTTCAATTTTCTTATAAATCTAAATCTAATCTAAAAAAAAAAATAAAGTCATTAATGAAGAGTAAATAAAAGTATAAGTTTTATTTATACAATTGGTTTTCTAAGAATTAGAAACAAAAGATTATCTGCTTGTGTCATGATTTAAAATTTGATATGTTTTCAAAGGCTTAGGTTTGATCATTCAATTCAGATAAGCATCTAAACTTAGACACCAATAAAAAATATTAGCCATTACTAAGGCAAACACAATGTAGATATAAAATTCATTATCAACATTGTATCTAATAAGATTCTGTAATCTTCTGGTAAACAGGGCCAGGCTATACAAAAAATTTTCCCACAAATATTTCAATACTTCCATTATAATTGCCAATTGTCTAACATTTCACAGTAACCAAACATGCAAAATACAAATATATAAATCAAAACCTATAACCAAAAATTGCTTTTCTTTAAAACTACTTCCCATTTCTTAGTTGGAATATCTATTTTGCTTGGATCTTAAAAAAAAAGTATGATCTTTTTCCTAACTAGTTTTCCTGAAATTGGTATTTGCCTAATACTTATTCATTTGTTAAAAATTCCTTTTAACTAACATCATATCTGTGGTTACTGGGATATTTTGACATTTCTTCTCTGTAAATACATAAAGGAAATACTATCATTTCCTTTCAGCATACTTTCTATACAATCAGATACATATCCAGATTTCCTTATTGTTATTCTTAGGTAATATGATTTCTCTTGTGGCTCTCTTGAACTTTTCCGTAAGAATTTCTGTCATAATTCTATTCATGTCAACAAGCCACTGCATAACTTCCCTGCCTCTTTGGAAGCTTTTCCAAGGAAGCCACACATTCATCATAGTCAACTACACAAGACACCGCCAAACATTTCATCAATCTGGGATATAAAAAATACGATAGAACCAATCCTGTTTTATAAGAAGTTAATTTTTCTAGTTAGAGAGCCATCATGTAAAGCCAACTTTTTGGTACTCAAATAGTAAGAATCATAGTATTTTTGAAATTCATATTAAACTCCTCAGTACTCCAATGATTTATTGGATAACATCACATCATAACAGATTGGAGTTTTCAATTCAGCAATTTTCTTCAATGGCACTGTCAAAAACTAGCAAGATTGTAAGAATGCTTTCAAGTGGACTTTCAGAATGTTTACAGATGCAACCAATACTGCCATTAAAATTTCTATACTTATATTGATAAACTGGTTGGTACACTTCAAGACAAATGCCCTTTTTAGAAAGGATCAACAAGCACACCAATATACATTTCAATTCTGATCCTTTTTTCTTTGGGCTGTACTAAATGTGGCAGTAAAGTCAAATATAATTTTAATATTTATTAGCTGTGAAAATAAATAAAGGAAAACCTCATTCTAAATTGAGTTGAAAAGCCATGAAGGGCGGCTCTCATGCACATACATCTCCTCACAGCTTATTTTACACACCCCAGTAGGAAAAAGCTTACTTTACATATCATGGCAGCAGGAAGGAAGATTTTCTCCTTGCCTAGAAGCAACTCAGAAAAACCACCACAACCCCCAAGCTCTTGCTCTCCTCCAAGAAACTTTCCTTCAGAACTTCCTTTCCCTATTTCCTTCCTTACCCTATAAAAGCACATTCTTCTTCTTTGTTCTCCAGAATTGCCTATGGTCTGCCATAGTTTGCATGTCCCAGATTGCATTTCCTCTGCTATTCCAGAATAGACAATTTTCTTGGCTAAACCACTTACCTTTGTGTTATAAAGATTGACAGTAGCCATATTTTTTTTCAAGTGTCATGAGCCAGAGAGGCACAGGAAATGAATTTGGCTAAAATATCACAATCCTAGTAACAGATCTAACAGACAAAGGAATCCCCCCATTTCATCATTTCAATGGGATCTCATTTAACACTAAAATGTATCTATCTACAGGCTGAATGATAACATCTGTGAAGTACCACCCAGAAATATTACAAAGTTAAGAATATCTCATTGAAACACAAAATGGAATTATGGCTGTTAGGCCTGAATCTTTAACAAGCCAATGACATTTAATGGTTTACAAGCCATAAAGTAGGGTAAGTTGACTCTAAAGAAAATGAAAAAACTATAAGAGGTAAATTCCAGAGGAGTGCAGAAGTGTAGGTGCTCAGTTAACTTAAAAGGCTAATTTTTCAGAAGAAAAACATTTATCTGATAAGAGTGTATAATAACTCTCGACTCACCTGAGATTTGAATCCAAAATATTTATCTAAAGAGGATGAGTTATTTCTATACCTTTTCCAGATCCCTTAATTCAACAATAGCTCTTTAGGAAATTGGCTTTTATAAGCCATTCATTCAATCAATAACCAAGGCTGATCCCTGAAATCCCATCCAATTCCAGTCTCTTATAGAAAAATAAAGCTTTAGAACCAGAATGCACATGCAAAATTATTTATTTCAACTACCTAATACAAACTAATGTACAAAAGGGGAACATGGCTTACTGAAACATAGCAATTAAGTAATCAAATTAGTATTACAGAGCCTACGCATCTGGGGTCTCAGCTTATGGTACTTTCTACTTTATTGTTTATTTTGCAGCTTCTGATGAGAATAGTTACCTAGATAGAAAATCAGCTATCCAGTGCTCATTTTTCCATATACCATTACCTTTAAATTTGCCCTTGCACAAATCACATTTGCCTTTACGAAATAATAATTTTTTAAAGCATGATTGAAATAGTGGTTTAAAATGGATATTGGCATAGTTCGATCACCAGCATACTTACCTGAACCACACAATGATGTGGTTAACACTGGAGACTACTTTTCCTCATAAATATTATAAGTGTCTGAATTCAGAACTATTATGATAGCCTTTATATGGCTAATATAAAGTTTGGGAATTCTCTATGTCATTGACAATCCAGTGGTGAGACTAGAAAATACTATGTAGATAAAGTACTTAGGTGCTTGGATTGAATGACTTGATGCAGAATTTATGAGGAAATGCTAAGTTAGCAATTACAGATAAATGGAGTATTAAAGACCAAAGGAAGTAAAACTTGGATTTATTTCTTCATAGTAAGAGAGAAGTAATTGAGACTGTATAGAGAAGGAAGCTCAGACTCAGTGATCCCTGACTCCTTGGTTTACAACTAGAGCTAGTTTATAAAGCACAGAAAGACAAGGGCACGTGAAATTGAAGTATTTTGAACAAAGAAGAAACCTAAAAGAAATAGATGGGAATAATTAAACTGTTTAAAAACAAATGAACAAACAAAGCATCATATAATATGCAATAATCACCAACTTAAAAAAAATGAAAAGAAAATTAATGAGTCATTGAAGTTCCATGACATTGCCCTTAGTTCTGTGACTGGAATGGAATGAGGAAACAAACAAGAACCTAGAGATTCAGTTTAGCCACATTGTATCAATGTAAACAGGATCATTATTGAAAATGGATATGAGAAAAAATCAGAACATAAATATACAGTTAGTCAAGATCTTCCTAGAAAACAATCTTCCTAGGAAAAGAAGAGAATGAATTTATAACAGAAGTAAAGAAAGGGTTTTGCAAATACACCAGAAATTCGAAAGAAAAGGTAAGCAATAACTATTTAAACAGGAAGAAAGAAGTAAGTTAACTGATCTGCCTTTCCTAAATTGCCTATATCAAACTGTAAATTGGTGTTCTTCAATATTAAGCACCCATATAATAATATAACTTACATGGTATTCAGATACAAACAGTAGGTATATACTGAAAAAAAATCAATATAAAATAACTTAAATATCCTTTTTCCAAAACAACAAAGACAGGGGGAAAACAGAATTTTAACTAATTAACTTAAATGAAAAGTAACAAGCAATTTTAAGAAGGCAATAAAACCAACATAGGACTAGACCAACCTCAAATGGGGAAATAAAAAAACAATAAAAAGTATAATTTTATAATATTGGAGTGGGTATGAATTTGGGCAAGTTATTGCTGGATAATATTCAATCCTTAATGATATTAGAACATAAAACTGAATAGTCGTATGCAGATAACAATGGGCAGGATTAGCCCCATTGTACTATAGTAAAGAAAAAAAGCCTTTTTAAGTGTAAAATTTTAACAATAAAATGAAAACACATATGAAAAGAAAAATTAAATTGCGCACCGCATAGGAAGAAGTGCTGCCTTTACTACCATCTAGCTTTGGTAAAACTCTTTATAGGCTGGTACTTGAGAACCTGAATTCAGCACTGGTTCTTGCATTTTTTTTTAAAGTTAATCTTGAGATGCTGAAAGAAGTATAAATGATTTTTATTAGTCTAGAATATTGGGCTTTTATTTTTTCTTGAAGTATTTAATTTTGGATATATTTTCTTTAAACTATCCAAAGATAACTGAAAGGTTCTACTCTAGACTTAGAAAAAACACTGCTTGGAGCTCAAACCATCTCCCTCTCTCTCTGTCTCTCTCAATGCCTCCACCATCTTTCTCAGGCATTCACACACACACAAGTGCATTTACACACATGAGTCTGTGCACACACACAAACACACTCCTCTATTATCACATGTAAAAAAAAAATATTGGAAGGCCGAAATGCATATATTCCACCAGTATTTTTGTCAAAGCTCTGGAGATTTAGGGTCAGTGCCAATTTAGCCTAATCCTCTAACTCCCCCTACATGTATAGTATTGCACATGGATTGCTAATGGTCAGATGGCCCTACAAGTCATTCAACCAGGGAAGAAAGACAAACACGCTTGTCTTTCTACGACAGCTCTCTATGACCAGAAAGCAGATGAATACATTTTACAATGATTTTCAATAACAAGTTTTGCAATAAAATGTTTTCTTTTTATTTAACCCCTAGCTTTCCCAAGAATTCAAACTAAACAGAATGTCTAGCGCTGAACATACCAGGCAACCAAAGCTTTCCGACATTAAGTAAACATGTATAACTGTCAATGGAAGCGTTGACCAAATAAAGACAAGGAGGCCATATTTATTTTTAAAGGCTAAACAGCAAGGAGAAAGGAGTCCAAAAAGAGTAATGATGTGAAACTGTATAAAGACAAATCCAAAACAGCTTATATGTGTGTTTTGTGTGAAACAGTCTCTAAGAATTCATAAAATCCTCATTGCTTAGCAATTTAAAAATCAGAGCATATAAAGGAAAACTTTAAATGCTTAATTATGCTTCTGATATTTTCCTGAACAATTAATATGGATTTTACACTAATCCACTGGTGGAGAATTCTTAAATATTTTTTAAAGCAGTTCATAATTAGCATCATGAAATCTACTAAAGACATCAATATTATCAGGAAAATTTGTCAGGAATTCTTGAGCCAAATTGTTTTTGACTATTAGTAAATACAAAATATAAGGTGCAAAAACAGCTAATACTACTTTACAGACTACACCCAAATAACAATTTCCTTAAAAATTAAGAATTCAGATATATTATACTATTTTTGAGATCAGTAAAAATCTTTGTTGTAATATTGATTCTCTCATGAAACAGATATGTTGGCCTTAAATAAAACTTATATTTCAGGAAGTCTACAAAACTTCTGAAGCATTAAAATTCCAATGAATGTCATAGAATCCAAAGCAATTCCATAGAGTTAAAAAAAAAAAGTTTGTAATTCAACTTTTAGCTAGAGAAAGAAAGAGGGTATTAATGCTTTAGAAGAATGTTTCTTGATAGATCATTTACAGCATCCAATTGCCTAGGGAGTTTGTTATTTTTAAATAAAGACTTTTGGGCCTCACTTCAGATCTATTTGAGCCAAGCAATATGCATTTACCAAACTCCTCAGGTGATTCTGGAGTAAGATAAAGCAGGAGAATCACTGACAGAAATAGATTATTTCACTGAGAAAGCTAGAGGGAAAAAGGCATGGATTTTTATTGTTCCAGTGTCTTTAGTATATTGTACTCTAATTTTCTTGCTACTTATAATAATTTCCCTATGATAAATTGAAAGACACAAAGTCACGTAGTATTATAATTTATTTTTATTCCCCAAGAAGAAATTATCAGTGAGATTTTAATGTGTATTACAATTTCTTAAAACAAAATCGACAGCTATTATTCCATAGAACTCCAACTCAAAATACATGTATACATATTTTCCTAAGTGGTCTCTAAGAAGGCCATAATGCAATGCTGATTTTAATCCAAGGATAGCATCGTTTTTATAAAACAGAAAAGTCTAATCTGAATTCCAATTGTCTGTGAAGCCTCAAAGCAAATCCAGAAGGCCTTACCACCTTCAACTAGTTTATATCAGCTCCCTTTGAAGAGGCACCTTTAAAAGTTTTTCAAAAACATCATTTCATAACAATATATTATATTTTGTTATTTGCTTATCAAAATTATTCCATTTTGAATAAAGGTTCTTTAAAAGAGTATTGGACAAGAAATATGACAGTTTGAAATTTTTAATTTTTTTAAAATTTAAATAGCCTTTGCTAACACAAATAATATTTTACATAATTTTGAGACGCTGTTTTTGTTTGCTTATTTATTTACAGCAGACCAGATGCTGACTTAATTCATCAAAGTTTTCAGGTTGATCAGATTTATCTCTATGTTTTTTAAACTAATAATAAATCACTTACTGATTGCTCAATCAATTTGTACATATTTATTATACCATTTTATTATCTACTTAATTTTCAAAATCAATATTTATAAAAAGCATGCCCTCTTCCCCTTCTGTGTCAGTGTCATGCTGTAGATTTTAATCTCTATGGAGCAAGGACAGAGGCAGAATTAGGAAGTAGATACAGGGAACAATGGAAAGAACAGAGACACTACTGGTCATATATGGGAGGGAAAAGTGGTGTATCAAAATGATCATAACTTCATTTAAAGAAAAATTTTCTTATAATTATAAATTCTATAGTTCTACCATTAAAAAAGTAATAAGACTATGTCATTTGGTAATATAATTTATAAACTGGAGCTCGGCACATAATCTCATATCTAAACTCCACAACTACCTTTATGATACATTCAATTTTCTTTTATGCAAAAGTAAAGCTCTTGTCTCTAGAAATAATCTATCCATTTTCTGATATTTATTTCCACATTTCGATGTTGAAAATTTGTTTGGAAATTTAAAAACATTATGCCAACCCTTGTTTGCTGTTTAAATTAAATTAAAAACAGTAATATGCAATTGCTAATACCCATTTATGATATTTTATTGTATTCATTCATTCCATTAAATATTTATTTTAGCACCTAGCATATGCTAGACACTGATCCACTTTACTTTTTAATTTTTAATGTACATATGAATGAGATCTAAAATGCAGATTCTGATTCAATGTGTCTAGACTAGGGCCCAAGATTTTTTGTTGCTAAAAAAATCAGGTGATACTGACCATACTTTGAGCATCAAGGGTCTAATCCACAGTCTAACTTGAAAAAGATAAAAGAACTGTTAAACAAAAAACTCTTTAACTTCCAACGCTGAAAGTGTTTTTGTAAGTAAGGTTTTGTTGAGCCAAAAATACCAGCCAAAAAAAGAAAGATTAGTCTTGGGACAATGAAGTCTAAACAACAAGCTGCATGGCTAGGTGGAAAGGACACATGTCCGTCGTCCCAGAGTTTTTATACATCAAGTAGGGGAAAGCGGGAAGAAAGAGGTAGTCTGAAAGAAATTTACATGAACTATAGGCAAAGAAGTGAGAGGTGAAGCAGGGCCAGCTCTAGGATAGGCATAAAGTCCACATAAAGAAATGTCCACTCTTGAAGATAGACTGTGGGCAGCAGTACAGAAAGCCCACGTGTAAACAAGTAGAGGCTCCTGAAGTTAGATCCTGGAGTTAGCCTGGCTAAAATAATCTGTGTAAATAGCCACTTGAAAATTAATCCAAAATTCCAACAGGCAATGGAAGGAATGTAAACTGTCTTTTGTTAGCTGGCCAACAGCCATTAACAGACTAACAGTTCTTCCTTTTTCTCTCACTCTCGGCTGCTGTAATTTAATTTAGAAAATCTCAGAATTTTCTCCTTATCAGAAGCCACATCTGAATAATACCATCCATTAACAACTTGTGATCTGGCATTATAAACTGCAGTCAAGAAAGAACTGTAGTAGTTTTTAAATTGCAATACAAGCTAAGGAATCAAATATGACACAGTACACAAAAGACAATCGACACTATCAGAATACAACGACTAGCGCCAAAGTCAGAAAGTAAAATATGATATGGAGAGCAACCTATACTGCAGGGATTAATAGTTTATTGCTAACTGATATAATTTATTGTTGTATCAGGAATTTTTAAAATTTAAGGAAAGAAGGAAGGAGGTTGGCTGATATTGAAAGCAATCAATAAATACTTGTTAAAGGACCACATATCTCATGACACTATACTCTCAGGGTAAGGAATCTCTAGTCGCTTCCAGCTGTTGGCTTAATAAGAACTGTTCTGCATTCACATGAAAATTTAAAAAAAAAAAGAACAAATTGTCATAAGATCAATTAAGAAATATTTTCCAAAGTGGACGGATAACACAGAAAAGCAAAATGGATTTTCCTGTAGCAGATTTTAGAAAACTAGTACTACACCCCTCTACTGTTTTCAAAGGAGTCACTGTGGACTTCTAGGTATAAATTAAAAGAAATTAGATATACAAAGAGGAACACCCACATTTATTTTCTGTGGGTTTACACTTACTCTTATGTGGATCTAATTTAATATTAATTTGAATCATTATATTATGAATACCATTTAAGGAACTGACATTAACACTCTAATTATGCTCCTGGATATTAGTTCGTTACCACGTAAGAAAACCTGATGTTCAATCAGAATCACAGCAAGGGAAAATAACATACATGTTATCTTTGTTATAATGAAAATATTTCACTTTTCCTACACTGCTCTAGAGAATACATACTTCTGTTTATTCTACACTAATTACAGACTTATTACTATGCACCTTTGCCAAAACTTCCTCTCACACTACCAAAGTGTTACATTTAACTTTCATTGCTATTTTCATCTTTGAATATCATAGGCACAAGCAATTTGTCAGGAAAAATCAGAAGCATTTAGATGAAGCCAAGAATTTTTGTATCATCATTCCCTATAATATATGCAGCTAAGCTGAAATAAGTCTGTTATATTTCCTGATTGCCTCAATTTAAGGTAATTTGTGTTCAACTGTGATTCACAAGTTGCTAAAACTAATCAATATACTGCTTAGAATCAAACAAAAATTTAAAACAAAGCTATTTATGATAAATAACTGAAATAAAAAGGTTAAGATTTCTACTGTATCATATTAGTTTAATTTAAATGATCCTTTGTGACTGATTTGCAGGTGATAATGACTTGCAAATTAAGTCTTCAGGAAGCTGGGCTGTTGTGACCCATGTGACCAAGATTTCACAGAGCTTACAATGAACATTGCATTTTGAGGCTTCAGACTTTACTACTTATATCCAGGATGAGAATGCTTTTTTTGCAGCCTTATCCAAAGAACACTAATGAATATTGTCAGTCTACCATTTCATTGTTAGAGAACAAGAGATTACCTCAACACTAATTGATTGGTTGAAGTACTTACTTGACCAGGAAATTATTTCTTTCCCTTTTCAATGTTTTCTCAGTAAAACAGATTACTTCCTTTTAACACCAACTCCACTTGCACCAGAGTAAACGCTCTGTTAGAAATGAAACCCAACAGAAAATTTCAACTGACATGAAAACGGCGTACCTCTGGGGTCAATTAATCTTCAAACTTCACACAGAGGTATATTCAGTCATAAATGTGTAAAATGATTCAAGTGAGCCAAAAGTCTTTGAAGAGCTGAACAAAAAAACCGAGAAATAATCCAGTCTAGCAGAATGAACAATGCGATCACTCAGATGTATTTTGTAGATTCTACACCAGCTGACACATTTTCTTCAGTAACTTCAATCTAGGGATAGCTTTCACTGACCAGCTTTTCCTAAATGCATGATTTACTAAACAGCAAATTTACCATGTATATGATGCAGCTTGAAAGACTAATCTACCATTCTTGCTGTACCTAAATATCAAGATTCACATAGAAAAGCAACAAGTGGAGCTGAGGAAAGGGAGAGGAGACGGAAATAGCCACTGTTAAGCAGAATCTACTACTAAGTGCACAGTTTTACATGCTTTACCTACTTTAATTTTCCCAAGAACCCAGCAATTATAATTATTACTCATATACATTTTTCAACTGGTTTTGAAGTTATACAGCCATTAAGTATTAATACCATGGTCAAATCTAGCTCTATTCCATTCAGCTCAATCATCACTTCCTTCAGAAAGTCTCCCTTAACACCATTATGCCTGCTACTCATGTTTTCTGAAATCCTCCTAGTACTTTGTGCATTTTTCTATGTTCCCAAGTTGTTTTTTAATTGTCTTTTATACATGTTTCTCCCACTCTAAACTTTGCATTCTGAGAGGACAAGGCTATGTCCTATGTTTGCCCCTAGTGAGTCTAGCACAGTGTCAGACACAGAGTAGATTCCCAGGAAATGTTTGTTAAATGATGACCAAATGACTTCAAAATTTAGGATATTTTAAGCTATCTCCTAGTATCACAATCCCCATACCCCACCCAATTAGAAATCATTTCTTCCTTTTCTGATCTTGCCAAACAGCTTATCACTTCTGAGGCACTTACTCCTTCTGGCCTAGTAGTATAGTTATTTTGCATTTGTCAGGTTTTCTCTGCCATAACATAAAGTCTTTGGCAGAATATTGTTGATATTCCCCTAGCAACAAACCACAATGGCTCACTAATGATAGCTTAACCTTCAAATGTATGTTTATTGATAACCTCCTCTGTCCTCGCGACTTTGTTAGCGAGAGAGACCAAAGTTTGACACCCCAAAATATGCTTTTTGAAATGTTGATTTTAAGTTGGTTCTACTTCTGTATATTTATCCAAAGAAACAAAAACAGTAATTTGAAAAGACATATGCACCTCTATGTTCATTGCAGCATTATTAGTAATAGCCAAAATATAGAAGCAACCTAGATGTTCATCAATAAATGAATGGATAAAGAAGAGGTGGTACATCTATTCAATGGAATATTACTCTGCAATGAAAAAGAATGAAAATTTTGTCATTTACGATAACATGGATGGACCTAGAGGGTATTATGCTAAGTGAAATAAGTCAGAGAACGACAGATACCATATAATTTATTTATATGTGAAATCTAAAAAAAAAAAAAAAGCACACAAATGAACGAACCAAACAGAAACAGATCCATAGATACATAGAACAAGCTAATGATTGCTGAAGGGGAGAGGGTGGGGAGATAGGAATTATTATTATTTTTTAACTTCCTAATACAATGTTGTAAAAAAAGAGAGAGAGAAAATAGCTCACAACACTTCATTACTACCTTTGCAAGAAAGTAATAATGAGTTGGTTATTTTTAAGAAACAAAAGACTCAGAAAGAATCTTTGATACTCCCTCTTTATATGCCTAATGGAATTCATATAGAAAAACTTGCTTCAGAAAGGGAACCTTAGTTAGTCATCTTAGCATGTATGAACTAAGTGTGGTAGACAGGGAGAAATTTAGCAAAGTCTGTCTGTTAGACTCCCCTCTGTGTAACCATTCTGGGTGGTCAAACAAGAATTTGTTTACCACATATTTGCTCTTTCATGTCTACCTATAAATTGTCTACTCTCTCTTTGACATCCCAGATCCCTGTCCCCATCCTCCTTTGTCCAGAATGGTATATAAGCCTCAATTGCCCAATGTATCCTCGGGTCTCATATTCTTACGGAACTCCTGCATGTATATCCATAGTAAATTTTGTCATTTTCTCCTGTTAATCTATCTCATGTTGATTATTAGTCCAACCAGAAGAACTTGAAAGATGGAATAAAAATTATTTTTTTTCTGTCCCAACATTAGATACTAAATAGGGACAACTCAAAGTCAAATAGGACAGAGTCCTTCCTCTCCAGGGGACCATAGCCCAGTCACAATAGTCTACTTAAAATAATGTTAAAAATACTATGATTGATACATAATCAGTGCTATAAAAACATATAGGAATGAGCATGTCTGCTTTTACAAAGATGATATTTAAATGAAGGCTTATCTATGCACCTTCCTATAACAAAGAGCTTTTAAAATAGTTTAAAATGGAACAGCATTTACTATTCTCAAACACCATCTCTTCCCCTATCAACAAAATTGCCACAGATGTTTCACACAATTATTAATCAAAACTTGGGGGAGTGTAAGAGGTTTAGGTTCAAATCTCATTCCAACTCCTGTGTTTGACCTTGATAAAATTACTTAATCTCTTTGAGTTTCAATGTTCTAATCAAGATAAAATGAAGATAGTGAAGCTGGAGAATTAATATCCTCAGAAAATATATTTAACATAAAATAGTTTGTGAGCTAGTTTGGATAAAGCCACAAGAAGAAAGTGGCATAGCATTCTGTTTACTATCATAGAAATTGCTTAGCCAGGGGCCTGTTAGACTGCAGGAAAAATGAATAACCAAGACAGCAGAAATAATAATAGCATACAATGAGTAAGAGTTATAAGATGTATAGCTTCCACACTGCACACCAAGATAACTATTGACACTCATTAGTAAGATGTTTTTCAGCCCACAAAGCCAACAACCAATCCACCATCTTCCTGAAACCAGACAAGGCAACACCAGGCAGGAAGCAGATGATTGGAAGATGATAATTAACTGCTTACCAAATCAAGGACTAATCAGGGAGACCCAGGACCCCAAATCCCTTACTCATGATTATTCATTATTTTTGCTCTGTAAAACCTCTTGTCTGTATGCCATAGGAGAGTTTGGCTTTTGAGCATTAGCTTTCCTATTCTCTTTGGTGGTGCCATTCATAATAAAGTAACCAAATCTTCTCTATTGCAAAACTCGGTGTCAGTTCTCATTGACTCACAATGAACACGGAGGGGGCGGGGTACGAACTCTCTTTAACACATTCAGTTTCAATAGCAACTACCCATCATGTTAGACAATGTATATAAAACCTCATAAATGGTGCATGTGCTTAGTACCTAATAGTTGTTTTAGCCGGTTTAGAAGCAGAGGGCATTACTTTTGGGAGAATAACTTCTACATCCAATAATGAAAAATGATTTGCCAAATTATTTTCCTATCAATGTTCTATCCTTATATCAAAAACTCTAGTGTCTTTTTTGCCCATAAACTCTCCAGGATAGGAGATATCTGTTGAATTCTGTAGCCTAATCCATATATTCTTTTACTCTGTCAGCAAATTACTTATTATTCATGGATTTACTCAGTGTCTACTAACATAGGTAATGAAATGTTAAATGCTGAGAATGATAAAGAGGTGCAAATATCAGTATCTCTACTTATAATTATGTCAGAGAAATATGATATGGTAAACAGATAACTAAATCTAGTTCAAGGGAGTCTGTAGGAAGTGATCTACGTGTGATAGCTCGACATGGGCTATGATAGTTTCAGAACAGGGAGAGAGTAACAATATTGTAAGTCATTAACGGAAGGCTTCTTGGAGGAGTTTGCACTTACCTTGAATCTTAAAGTTTGGGTAGGTTTGAATAAATGAGGTAGGTGGGACTGATTTTTCAGACATTTTCTAGGTAGAATTAATGGAATAAACTATACATTATCATTATCTTTGGGATTAGAAGGAACTGGTTTGGAAACCTAGTTCTATCACTTACTAGTTCTGTAGCATTGGGCAAATTCTTAACCTCTTTGAACTTTATTACTTTCATGTGTAAAATAGAGATATGAAAGGCACCTATCTCATAGTGTGAAAATTAAATGCGATAATGTATGAAAAACACTTTGCACATACATGGCACATGATAAATGCTTAATAAATGGTAGTTGTTAGTACCATTAACAAAGGTGCAGATATGGAATTACACAAGCATACGTGGAGTGGAGTGAGTAAATCAGTTCTGTTAAAACTGAAAGCTCATATATAAATATAGATGAAAAATCTGAAATTTGAGAGTTTTGAATGTCAGGCTAAGGAATTTGCATTGTATTACAAACATTTTACTTAGTCCAGTCAAAATGGTGGAGTAGGTAAACTCTGTGCTTACCTCCTTCCATGATTGCATTGAAATTAAAACTAAATTATAGAACAATCAACCTAGAGAATCATCTGAAAATTAGCTGAACAGAAGTTCTATAACTAAGGATATAAAGAAGAGGCCACACTGAAACTGATAGAAGGGGCAGGGAAGTGAAATGGGCTGGTCATATACTCTCTTGTGGCAGTTGAGCACTGAAAGGGATATCTGGGCTGCAGAGGGCCCCCTGGAGGAGAGGGGGGCCTGGTCTCACACCAGAGCTCCACGGCCCAGAATTCTAGTGCTAGGAGGAGGAGTCCCCAAAAAATCTGGCTGTAAAAATCAGTGGGGATTTCAACCTTGTGGATGAGACAGAAAGTAGTTAGAAACCCAGGCATCTCTTTAAAGAGCCTGTGCACAGATTCACTCACCCGCAGGTACTCACTCTGGGGTCCAGCAGAGGCACAGTAGCTCAGAAGGCGCCAGAGACATATAGGGAAAGACTGAGTTGTATGGCTTCAGGGTGAGGCCTGGAGGGACAGCCGCCATCTTGCCTGTGTTGAGCTCTCCCCTCACACGGCCAAATCTGAATCTGCATTAGCCCTGTGAAATCCACTTGCCTCACTGTGGTGACTCCCTAGGACCCTGTCTCACCCAACTCACAAATTGCTGGAGGCATATTCATGACAGTCCACCAGCCCCAGCCTGAGCTGAACTATTTCTTAAACAAATCTCAGGGATCTACCTGCCTGAGGAGGGCAACAGCTAGCCTCAATGTGATCTGAGACTTTTGCAAGCAGCCATAGGCTCAGTACTGGCATGAAATCTGAATTGCCCTTAAGCTGGAGAACATAACTCACCCCAACCTGGTGACTTCCTTGGACCCTGCCTCACCCATCTTGTGTACCACTTAAAGTTCTCTCAGTTGCTGAGCCTTACAGGCAGTCAGCAGATAGCCTCAGGCCTCGGGGTGCCTAGAGCCTTTAGCTAAGCTGCCCCAAACCCAGTATTGGTGGCACTTGATCTCAATTCAGAGTGTGGCCTCTCCCACATGTCTTCAGGTCAAGCATAGGCAGAGAACAACAGCAGATCACTACGTAGCTCCTAATATGTAGCCCCAAGCAGGTCACAGGGAGCAGCTGAACGTGGCCTGCATGGGATCCCCATCCGAGAGGCCCCAGAATCAACACACCTGAAAGCTGGTGTCAGACCACAACAGAGCACCACCTGATTAGCACCACACGTGGCACGCCAAAATGGTGGTCTCAACAGGCACACAAGTCCACTGAGGTGAATCACACTTTGTGGGGTCAGCCCCTTCAAAACAGCTCATACCCTGTGGTCTTGGCCAATCCTCAGCCTGTGAGTGAATATCACCCACCAAAGTGCTGATATCAATCAAGGCTTAACTACAACAAGAGCACACACATATCCCACACAAGGGATACTCCTGGAGCATCCTGTGCAGGTGATGAGGGACACTGTACCACTGGGCTACACAGGGTACCTACTACATAAAGCTAGCTGGCCAAGATGGGGAGATATAGCAAATCTACTAAATCATAGAAACAAACACAGAGAATAAGCCAAAATGAGAAAACAAAGAAGGATATCCCAAATGAAAGGTCAGAAAAAACTCCAGAAAAAGAACTAAATGAAATAGAGGTGAGCAATACACCAGATGCAGAATTCAAAACACTGGTTATAAGAATGCTCAATGAACTTAGGGGAGGGGAAGATGAGTTCAGTGAGATCTTCAATAAAGAGATAGAAAACATAAGAAAGGACATAGAAACCATAAAAAAGAACCAGTCAGAAATGACGAATACAATAATGGAAATGAACAATACACTAGAAGGAATCAACAGTAAATTAGATGAAGAAGAGGACTGAATTAGCGATTTAAAAGAGAGGGTAGCAGAAAAAGCCCAATTAAACAGCAAAAAGGAAAAAGAATCACAAAATATGAGGAAAGTTTAAAGGACTTCTGGGACAACATCAAGTGTAACAACATTCATATCATAGAGATACCAGAAGTAGAATAGATAAAGCAAGGAACTGAGGACACATTTGAGGAAATAATGACAGAAAATTTCTCTAACCTTGTGAAGGAAATAGACATAAAAGTCCAGGAATCATAGCGAGTCCCAAGCAAGATGAACTCAAATAGGCCCATACCAAGACACATCATAATTAAAATGCTGATGGTGAAAGACAAAGAGAGTATCCTACAAGGGAGCTCCTATAAGACTGTGAGCTGATTTCCCAACAGAAACTTTGAAGGCCATCGAGGACTGGCACAAAATATTCAAAGTAATAAAAAAAAAAGAATCTACAACCAAATCTACTTTACCTAGGAAGGCTATCAATTAAAATTGAAGAAGAGATAAAGAGCTTCCCAGAGAGGAAAAAGCTAAAAGAATTCATCACCAACAAGCTAGTATTACAGGAAATGTTAAAGAAACTTCTTTAAGAAGAGGAAAGGACAATAAACAAAACATAAATATGAAAAATAAAATGGCAATAAATATGTACCTATCAATAAAAACTTTAAATGTAAGTAAATTAAATGCTCCAATTAAAAGACATAAGGTACTTGAACAGATAAGAAAACAAGATCCATGCATATACTGTCTACAAGAAACCCACTTCAGATTGAAAAACACACACAGACTAAAAGGAAAGGTGGCAATACTTATATCAGACAAAACAGATTTTAAAATAAAGGCTATAATGAGAGACAAAGAACGGTACTGCATGATGATAAAGGGATCAATAAATCAAGAGAACATAATCCTAGTAAATATATATACACCCAATATAAGAATGCCTAAATAAATAAAGCAAATATTGACGGGCATAAAGGGAGAGATCAACAGTAATACAGTCATAGTAGGAGACTTTAATTCCCCATTGTAATCAAAGCAGTATGGCACTGGCATAAAAACAAACACATAGATCAATGCAACAGAGTAGCGAACCCAGAAATAAACCCATGCCTATATGGTGAATTAATCTATGACAAAGGAAGCAAGAATATACAATAGGGAACAAAAAGAACAAACTAATCGAAAACAGATTCACATATACAGAGAACAATCCGGATACTGCCAGAGGGGAAGGGGGCTGAGGGGCTAGGAGAAAGGGGTGAAGGGTTAAAAACGTACAAATTAGTAGTTGAGAGATGGTTCCAGAGAAGAAGAGTATGGCATAGGGAATGTAGTCAGCAGTAATGTAATGGCTATGTGTAGAGCCAAATGGATGATAGAGTAATTGGGGGCATTATTTCATAAAGTATATAAAGGACTAATCAATGTACTGTACACTTGAAACTAATAATAAAGTAAAATAAATCACTAAAAAAAAGAAGAAAACTAGAGAATGAGAAATGGATGGTTAGATTTATAGATAGGCAAGAAGATATGTAAAAATACATAGGAATATACAAATATTCATGTCTAGACAGGATATCTCTGGAAGAATAAACAAGAAACTAGACGTAATGATTGACTCTGGGAAAGGAAAATGGAAAATAAAGTGAGAGGGAGACTTTTCATTAACATTGTATATCATTTTTTTTTTTATCATGTGCATGCATTATGTTTGTTCAAATTGCATGACACAGATAGACAGTTACAGATGAAGGCAAAAGAATAGTAAAAATCATAACCTCCTCATCCCCAAAAAAGGATATATGTAGGGTAAAGGCAGTCTATTCAATAAGTGTGTTGGGAAAACTGGACAGATACATACAAAAAATGAAACTGCCCACCTTTTTATACCATATACAAGAATAAACTCAAATTGGATTGAAGACTTAAATGTAAGACCCCAAATCAGAAAACTCCTAGAAGAAAACATAGGCAGAAAACTCTGATATTGCTCTTAGGAATATTTTTTCTGATATCTCTTCAGGAAAGGGTCACAAAAGAAAAACAAACAAATGGGACTACATCAAACTAAAACTTTTTGCACAGCAAAGAAAATCATCAAGAAAACAAACCGACAACCTACTGAATGGGAAAAGATATTTGCCTATGATATATCTGATAAGGGGTTAATATCCAAAATTTATAGAAAAAACTTACACAAATCAACACCAAAAATACAAACAATCCAATTAAAAACAGTGGACCTGAATAAGCAATTAAAACCACAGCAATCTACCAGATGCAGAGTTAAAAAAAAAAAACACTGGTTGTAAAGATGCTCAATGAATTTAAAGAAGTGTAGATGAACTCAGTGAGAACTTTAACAAAGAGATAAAAAACGTAAAAATGGAAACAAAAATTATAAAAGAGAACTAGTCAGAAATGAACACATGATCTGAGATGAAGAGTATATTAGAGAGAATCAACAGAGTGGATAAAGAAGAGGATCAAACCACTGATATAGAGAATGGGGAAGCCAAGGACACTCAATCAGAATGGCAAGAAAAAAGAAGCCAAGACTATAATAATAATTTAAGGAGCCTATAAGACACAATTAAATGTAAAAATATCTGTGTCATAGGGATGCCAGAGAGAAAATGAGACATTGAAGAGCTATTTAAAGAAATAATGATGGAAAACCTTTCTAATCTGTGAAGGAAATGAACATACAATGCCAGGAAGCTCAGAAACTCCCAAAAAAGATGAACTCAAAGAGGCCCACACCAAGACACATCATAATTAAAATGCTAAAGTTTAAATACAAAGAGAGAATCTTAAAAGCAGCAAGAGAAAAGCAGTTAGTTACCTACAAATGAGCACCCAAAAGCCTGGCAGCTGATTTTTCAAAAAAAACTTTGCAGGACAGAGAGCTTGGAACCAAATACTCAAAGTGATGAAAACCCAGTATCTACAACCAGTAAAGCTATCATTTAGAGTCGAAGGACAGATAAAGAGCTTTCCAGACAAAAATAAGCCAAAGGAATTCAACGCAAAGTCAGTATTACAGGAAATGTTCGAAAGACTTCATTCAGAAGAAAAAGTAGGTATCCAAAACATGAATAAAGAATGGTAATAACTACATTCCTATCAACAAGTACCTCAAATGGAAAAGAATTAAGTGTTCCAACCAAAAGATAGAGTGGCTGAATGGATAAGAAAACAAGACTCTACATGTGCTGACTACAAGAGACTCATTTCATATTAAAAGACACACATATACTAAAAGTAAGGGGATATAAAAAGATACTGTCAAAATGGACCTCTTGGACCTAGAGGGTACCAAGCTGAATGAACTAAGTCAGATAGAGAAAGATAAATGCCACATGATTTCACATACATGTGGAATCTAAAGAAAAAAAAATAAACAACAACAACAAAAAAAATGGGAACAAACTCATAGATACAGAGAATATTTTGAGGGCTATCAAATGGGAGGGGGTTGAGGGATCATTGAAAAAGGACAAAAGAATTAAGAAGTACAAATGGATAGTACAAATAAGCATATAGATATAAAGTATAGCATAAGGAAAATAGTCAATAATGTAATAAATATGTAAAGGGGAAGAGGGTACTAGATT
The DNA here is from genome assembly GCF_000151845.1 of Pteropus vampyrus. Classification (NCBI taxonomy): domain Eukaryota; kingdom Metazoa; phylum Chordata; class Mammalia; order Chiroptera; family Pteropodidae; genus Pteropus; species Pteropus vampyrus. The sequence goes on from NW_011888965.1 coordinate 553,352, forward strand.
TAGTGGGGTGATCACTTTGTGAGTTATATAGATCTCTAATTAATATGCTGTACAACTGAAACTAATATATTATCATACGCCAACTATAATTGAAAAAAAATCTTATTAAATTGTACACTGTAAATAGGAGCCACTAATTGTCTATTGTATTTCAATAAAGCTGTAAAAAAAAATACACACACACATACATTGAGATATCACCTTACACCTGTCAGAATGTAGAGAAAAGAGCAACCTCGTGCACTGCTGGTGAGATTGAAAATTGGTATAGCCACTATGGAAAACAGTTTGGAGTTTTCTCAAAAAATTAAAAATAGAACTACCTTATGACCCAGCAATTGCACCTTGGGGTATTTACCCAAAGAAAACAAGAACACTAATTCAAAAAGATTTATGAACCTATATGTTCTCTGCACTGCTATTAACAATAGCTAATATATAGAGGCAATAGACATCAATAGACAATTGGATAAAGAAGAAGTGGTATGTATATACAATGGAATATTACTAAGCCATAAAAAGAAATGAAATCTTACCATTTGTAACGGCATGCATGGACCTAGAGGGTATCGTGCTAAGTGAAATAAGCCAGACAAAGACAAATACCATATGATTTCACTTATATGTGGAATCTAAAGAATAAAATTAATGAAAAAACAAAATGAAAACAGACTCAGATACAGAGAACAAACTGGTGATTCCCAGAAGGGAGGGGTGTTAGAGAGCTGGGTAAAAAAAAGTGAAAGAATTAAGAAGTACAAATTGGTAGTTACAAAACAGTCATGGGTTTGAAGTACAGCATAGAGAATATAGTCACTAATATTGTAATAACTATGCATAAAAAATAAAAATAAATAAATAAATAACTGTATAATGCCAGCCGGATACTAGACTAATTGGGGGGGATCACTTCGTAAATTATATAAATTTCTAACTAGTATGCTGTACACCTGAAACGAATATGAAATAATAGTGAATGTCAACTGTCATTAAAAAATAAAAACAAAAATAAATGTTTTACCTAAAATGTTCTTTCTCCAGTTAAATTATTTTTCTTCAAGCCTCAGTAGTAAAAGAGATACAATATGAAGAAGGATAAAGTAAGTGATTTCAAATAACAGTAATATAGCAGTATAGTACTACAGGTTATTCTGATTGTTTTATTTGTTTTGTAAAATTAATTAATCAATAGACATATTTTAAAGGCTTCCTCCTACTCTATAAAATGTTTGTAAACTGTCCATTTTAATCTGCTTTCTGCTAGACTGAGGGACTTCTTGATCTGGTTAATGTGGGACTATAAACTGATGATAATTTGTTTTCAAGCACTTAAGGCATCAACACAACACTCATTTGACTCTTCAAGCACCATTAAATTAAACCCCTAGCAGCACTATAGAGCATTATATAGCACATATAATTATAAGTCTTTTGTGTTTATCAGTGGGACACTATCTTAAAATGGCCAACTACCCAAGTGATGACTTCACTATCCCGTCTAATCAAGACATAAAAATGCTGTGGTGATGTACAGATAAACATGTCACTTTCTACACTCCTGAAATTGGAAGGAGAAGATTCTAGAGATCCTCAGTGACATTCACTACTCTATATACCAATTAGACATGTAGTAGCCTAAAACCTAAGAGAGTAAGGAATATACTTTCAGATGTAAGCTGACAAAGTCTGATTAGTAAAGTACCTAATTTATATTTTAAAAATCTCAATATTTTATAGTAAATATTCACAAGAAGAATAGAAAACTTCCACAGAATAGGATGATTTTATTTTAAGTTTTTTTCGCTGACTGAAATAAAGTCTAGCTTATTTCTAATTCTACAAGATGAGGATGTTTTGCTTATAAGGAAATCACAACTAGCTCTAATATAGAAGTCGCGTTACACAGTAATATATTAGGATTGATAACCAGTATGTGTTGATTTACCAACATTGCTGACATTTGGCATTCATTTTGATTTCTAAACATCACTAATTACAATCTGAATTATATATTCACTATATGAATAATCTGAAGTGGATGTTTATCAAAATGCATGTGGTGATCCATTTGTGGGTTTATATAGTTGTATGTGCTATATATATATATTCAATTAACCCATATATCACATAATGTAATATGACTGCCAAGCTTTGAAGAGAAGAATCATTTCTTTATTGTTCTACTATCAAGAGTTTGCCCGAATTGTTTTAATAATAAAAGAGTTAAATGTTGAATGATTTTTGACTGAGGATTTCCACGAATTATTATCAGACAAAATAATGCAATTCTAGAGCCTCAGAGAACACCAAGTGGGATAAATGCAAATACATAGACACATACATACACACATACACACACACACACACACACACACACACACACACACACACACACACACATATACACACACATAGACACATAACATTCAAAAAACAAAAAAAAAAAAAGATCAAGAGAGGAAAAAAAAAGGCATAGATGATAAAGGCTCTGTTCATCCCTCTGACGACCAAATCAAAGTTGTGACAGAAACAAGGAGCAAGCAGCAAGGAAAAATCGCCTGAGATCTAAATGAACAAGCCATACAACTAGGGAGAAATCCAAGAAAGCACCCTGCAATGGCAGAAGGTAGGGCGGGGTGAGGACGCAAGGCTGCCGGGTCTCCAGCAGCTGAGTGAGATGGAGGCTGCGGCAGCGGCAGCGGCAATGGCAGAGCCTCTTAAAGAGGCTGCATCCACGAGCAGATTTTTGCTGTGATGGATCTGCTCGCTCTGACCACCAGTGTCAATTCTGCTGTGCGCAGGGGGCACCAGGGACTTACAGAGAGGCATTGTTGGAGAGAGGGCAGAAGCGAGACCTACTCTGTACAGAAGTGTCGGCAGTATCCATTGTTCCCTGTTGAGCCTTTCCCCCTCCCAGTGTGCAGACACAGTGCAGCCATAGCCAAAACATCATTAAACTGGATAACAGAGGTCGCTCCATCCAGAGGATTCCCTGAAACTCTGCCCCCCTCAACTCATGGCCCCACCCAAGCCACATCCAGGTATGTCCTCAGCGAGTCAGGTTCTATAAGCTGAGCATCACCTAGACTCACACTGGAGCCAGCTGACCTCATTTTCCGGTGTGGCCTTTTGAGACAACTATAAGCACAGCATCTGCGGATTGCTCATTGAATCTTAACAAGTGGCCCTAGTGGGGCAGAGGCTGGGGCTAAATTTGGACTGCAGCTGAACTCCTCTCAAGACTGTGCCACTGGATACCTACTTCACAAATCCACACTAATTAGACTGGGAGACTTAAGAGTTTTGCTTAGTACATAGAAACAGACAAAGAAAGGCAGCCAAAAATGGGAAGACAAAGAAGCAGAAGCCATATGAGAGAATGGAACAGAGATCCAGGAATAATGGAGTCAAGCAATCTACAAGATGCAGAGTTCAAAACATTGGTTATAAAGATACTCAACGAACTTTTGGAAAGGGTAGATCAATTCAGTGAGAACTTCCACAAAGAGATAAAACACATAAAAATGGAAATTATAAAAGGGAATCAGTCTGAAATGAAGAACAAATTATCTGAGATGAGAAGTATATTAAATGGAATAAACAAAGGAATAAATAAAGTGAACAAAGAAAAGGATCAAATGCCCTATCTAGAGGATGGGAAATCCAAGGACGGTCAATCAGAATGGCAAGAAAAAAAGATGTCAGGAATATAAAAGTAATTTAAGGAGAATATGGGACACTATCAAGGGTCCAAATAGCCATTCAATCGGTGTACTTGAAGAAAATCAAGATGTTGAACAGTTGGTTGACAAAATACTGATGGAAAACTTCCCTAATCTGGTGAAGGAAATGGATGTAAAACTCCAGGAAGCTCAGAGAATTACAAAAATCAGGGATCCAAAGAGGCCCACACCAAGACACATCGTAATTAAAATACCAAAGGTTAAATACAAAGAAAGAATATTAAAAGCAGCAAGAGAAAATCAGACAGTTACCTACAAGGGAGCTCCCATAAGACTGGCAGCTGAATTCTCAAAAGAAACTATGCAGGACAGAAGGGTTTGGCACAAAATATTCGATGGGATGAAGACCCAAGACCTACAACCAAGAATACTTTATCCAGCAAAGCTAACTTTTAGATTTGAATGACAGATAAAGAGCTTCCTAGACAAAAATAAGCTAACGGAATTCATCACCACTAAGCCAGTATTACAGGAAATGTTGGAGAGACTTCTTTAAGAAGAAAAAAGAGAAAAAAAAACATGTATCAAAAACAGGAATAAAGAATGGTAACAACTACATTCCTATCAATAAGTAACTCAAATGGAAAAGAATTAAGAGCTCCAACCAAAAGATAGAGTGGCTGAAAGGATAAGAAAACAAGACCCTTATGTATGCTCACTTCAGATTAAAAGACACATGCAGACTAAAAGGAAGAGGTTGGAAAAAGATATTGTTTTGATGGACCTAAAAGGTATTTAAGTCAGACAGAGAAAGATAAACACTATATGATTTCACTTATATGTGGAATCTAAGGAATAAAAAGAAAAAAAAAACTAATCAAAAACAGACTCAGAAATATAGTGGACAATTTGGTGATGGACAGAAGGGAGGAAGGGTTGGGGAACTGGGAGAATGGGGTGAAGGGTTAAATAAGTACAAATTAGTAGTTGATGGATGGTCATGGGGATGGGGAGCATGGCATAGGGAATGTATTTTACATTAATACATTGGCTAGGTGGAGGGACAGGAGAGAGAGGGGGCTATCAGGGAGATTATCTTATAAACTATATAGATGTCTAACCAACGTATTATATACTTGAAACTAATTAAAATAAATTTAAAAAAATTGAAATTAAAAAAAAATCAAGATAAAGAAAAAAAATTGGAGAAAGCAGAGGGGGGAAAAAAAACACCTTACTTAGAAAGGAACAAAGATAAGCATTATATCTGACTTCTCTTCAGAAACCATGAAAGCAAGATTGAAATATTTTAGATGTTGAAAGAAAAATCCCACAAACTATAATACTATAGGAGTAATAAAGACATTCTCAGACAAACAAGTATTAAGGGAATTAGTTGCCAGTAGACCTGCGTAGCAATAAATGTTGAAAGTTCTTCAGAGAGAAAGAAAATACTATAGGTCATAAACTCAGATCTACAAAAAGAAAGTAAGAGCATCAAAGAAAAACTAAGTAAAAGTTAAAAAAAAATTACCTTATTCTTATTGACCTAACAGATAACAGTTTGTTCAAAATAATAGCAACAGTGTATTTAATTATGTATGTTTATGTATATATCTGATGTGTATGTACATGTGCTTATATTAAGTGAAATGAGTGACAACAACGATACAGGGATGGGAGGAAAAAAATTAGGATTGTCTTGTTATTATAAGGTACTCATACTACCCATGAAATAATATAGTATTACTTGAAAATGGGGTTGGATTAGTTATAAATATATATTGCAAACTCTAAGGCAACTACTAAATAAAAGGGGGGGATATAAATAATATACTAAGAAAGGAGAAAAAATAGAATTATGCGAAAGACTCAGTTAATACCACGAAAGGCACAAAAAGAGTGGAATATTAAATAAAGGCAACAAAGAGAAAACAGTAACACATATAGGTATTAATTTAACTATATCAAGAATCACTTTGAATGTTAGTTTTCTAAATGTATAAATTAAATGATAGGTTTGTAAGAGTAGATCAAAAACAATGAAAAATAGTTGTCTACAAGAAACCCACTTTAAAGACACATATAAATCAAAAGAAAATGGATGGAGAAAATTTTATAATACTAATCAAAAGACAGCAGGAGTAGCCATATTAATTTCAGACATAGCAGATTTCAAAGTAAGAAAGTTATTAGGGATAACGAAGGTCATTACATATTGTTTAAGGGGTCAATTTTCCAATACAACATCAAAATTTTAATGTGTATGTGCCTAACAACAAAGCATCAAACTACATGAGGCAAATATTGAAAGAACAACAAGGAGAAATAGATGGCTCCACTATCATAGTTGACATCCCTCTCTTAGAAATGGACAGATTCATCAGGAAGAAAATCAGTAAGTATATGGTGGAACACGACAACACCATTAAACAATAATTGACATACATAGACTACTTCACCTAACAGCAGAATATACATTTTTCTCAAGATTACATAGGATATTTACCAAGACAGACCAGATTCTGGGCCATAAAACACACCTTAACAAATTTAAAAGAAGAGATATCATATGGTGTATGACCTCACACTACAATGGAATTGAACTAGAAATCATTAACAAAATGATAATTAAAAATCCTCAAATTTGTTGAAATTAAATGATAGGCTTTGAAATAACACATGGGTCAAGAAGAAATCTCAACAGAAATTTAAAAGTATTTTTAACTAAATGAAAATAAAAACACAACTTATCAAAGTTTTCAGGATGCAGTGAAAGTGGTGCTTAGAGGAAAATTTATAGTACTAAATGCATATATTATAAAAGAAGAAAGGTCTAAAATCAAAATCTAAGTTTCCACCTTAGGAAACTAGAACATTAGTAAATTAAATTCAAAGCAGGCAGAAGAAAATAAATAAGAAGAATTAGAGTAGACATCAATGAAATTGAAAACAGAAAAACAATAGGGAAAAATTAACAAAACTAAAAACCGTTCTTTGAAAAGATCAATAAATCAATAAGCCTCTAGCCAGGCTAACTAAGAAAAAAAGAGATAAGATGCAAATAACCAATATCAGAAATGAAATAGGACATTTAATAGATCCCATGAACATTAAAGGATAATAAAAGAATAGCTCAAACAGCTCTATGGCTACAGCTTTGATAAACTAGATAAAATTTAGAAATTCTTTGAATAACACAATCTGCCAAAACTTACATAAGAAGATATGATCTGAACAGGTCAATATCTACTAGTAAACTTGAATCAATAAATAATAACTTTTCAAGACAGAATGTACCAGATCTACATAGGTTCACAAGGAATTTTACCAAACATTTAAGAAAGAAAGTATACCAATTCTCTATAATCTCTTTTAGAGGATTAAAACAGAGGGAATAATTCCAAACTCAGTCTGTATAGCCAGTATTACCCTACTACCAAAACTAGACAAAGTCATTACAAGAAAATAGTATTATAGATCAACATCTGTTGATATTTGCATTAACATCTATGCAAATATCCTCAACAAAATATTAGCAAATCAAATGCAAAGAAAAAAATTATGCACCATAATTCTTTTCTTTACATTTGATTTGCTAATATAAAAATAATCAAGTGGGATTTATCCCAGGTATGGAAAGCTGGTTTAACATTTGAAAATCAATTGATGTAATCTATTATACCAACAGACTAAAAAAGAAAAAAAACACATGATCATATCAACAGATACAGAAAAACATTTGACAAAATGAAGTAGCCATTCGTGATAAAAACTCTCAGCAAATTAAGAATAGAGGAGAGCTTTCTCAATTTCATAAATACCTTTTATAAAACCCTACAGCTAATATCATACATAATGATGCTTCCCCACTATGATCAAGAAGAAGGCAAGACTGTCCCTTCTCACCACGCCTTTTCGACATTGTATTAGACATACTTGCTAATGCAATTAGGCAAGAAAAGGAAATAAAAGGTATACAGATCGGGAAGGAAGATATAAAACTGTCTGTGTCCATTGATGGCATGATCATCTATGTAGAAAATCTGAAGAACTGACCAAAAACTCTGGGAACTAATAGGCAATTATGGCAAGTTTGCAAGATGCAAGATCAATCCACAAAAGTCACTTGTTTTCCTATATATCAACAATGAACAAGCAGAGTTTGAAATTAAAACACAATACCATTTACATTAGCACCCCCAAAAAGAGAATTACTTAGGGTTAAACTACGAAACTCTAACAGAATCAAAGAATAACTAAATAAATGGAGAGATACTTCATGTTAGTGGGCAAGAAAACCCAATATTGTCAAGATGTCAGTGCTTTCCAACTTGATCTACACATTCAATGCCATCCCAATTAAAATCCCAGCAAGTTATTTTATGGATATTGACAAATTGATTCTAAAGTTTATATGGAAAGGCAAAAACCTTCTCCCATGTGACTGTTCATGAGTTACATGGCCAACATGTTATTAAATGAGAAGAAAAAGTTGGAAGACTGATGCTATACAACTTCAGACTTACTGTAAACTGTATTAATCAAGACTGTGTGGTACGATGAAAGAATAGACAAATCAATTACTGGAACAGAAAAGGACCCAGAACTAGACCCCCATGAATAGTCAACTAATCTTTGACAAAGAAGCAAAGGTAATACAATGGAGCAAAGATAGTCTCTTCAAGAAATGGTGCTGGAACAACTGCGCATGCACCCTTCACAAAAATGAACTCAAAATGGGTCAGTTACCTAAATGTAAAATGCAAATATAGTTTTTATAGTTAACTATAGAAGATAACATAAGAGAAAACCGAGATGACCTTGGGTATACCGATGCCATTGTAGTTACAACACCAAAGACATGATCCTTGAAAAAAATAAATGATAAGGTCGACTTCATTAAAATTAAAAACTTCTGCTCTACAAAAGACAGTGTCAAGAGAATTAGAAGAGAAGCCACAAGCCACAGACTAGGAGAGAATATTTGTGAAAATATTCTGATAAAACACTGTTATTCAAAATATACAAAGAATGCTTAAAACACAATAAGAAAACAATGGTTAAAAAAATGGGCTGAAGACCTTAACAGATATGTGATTAAAGAAGATACGCAGATGGAAATTAATTATATGAAAAGATGCCACATCATGTGTCATCAGTGAAATGTAAATTAAGACAATAATGAGATACTACTACATACCACTTAGAATGGCAAACTCCAAAACACTGACAACACTAAATGTTAGGGAGGATGTGGAGCAACAGAAACTTTCATTCATTGCTGCTGGAAATACAAAATGATATGAACACTTTGGAAGACAGTTTGGCAATTTCTTATAATATACTCTTACTATAAGATCCAGAAATCATGCTCCTTGGTATTTATCCAAAGGATTTGAAAACTTATGTCCACACAAAAAAACTACACACAGATGCCCTTCAGTAGGTAAATGGATAAATTAACTATGGTACATACAGACAATGGACTATTATTCAGCACTAAAAGTAAATGAGCTATCAAGCCATGAAAAGACATGGAGGAATCTTAAATGCATATTATTAAGTGAAAGAAGCCAATCTGAATCCGACTATACAATGTTCTGAAAAAGCCAAATTATGGAGACGATAAAAAGATCAATCGTTGCTTGGGGGGGGGGGAGAGATAAAGGGTCAGAGCGCAGGTGATTTTTAGAGCAATGAAAATATTCTGTATGATATTATAATGATAACTATATGTCATCATACATTTGTACAAACCCATAGAAATTACAACATCAGGAGTGAACCGTAAGGTAAATTATGGACTTTAGGTAATTATTATCAATTCTTAGTAAAAAAAATGTATCATAATGTTGAGTGATTTTGATAATGAGGGTGGCTTTGCATATGTGAGGGCAAGGAGTATATGAGAAATCTCCAGAACTTCTCAATTTTGTTCTAAACCTAAAATTGCTCTTAAAAATAGTTTTATTTTTTTAAATGTGATTGTGTATGGAATAAATATTGAAAAGTCTAGAGCATTCTTGTCTACCAGCAGTATCCAGTTAAAAAGTATAATAAACCATAAGACTTTATTAATAATGACAACATCTTAGGAATAAGCTTAAAGAGATATGTATTGAACTTTTATAAAAATCTAACTTGAAATACGTACTATGAAACATTATACTTCATAAATAGTCTTGGGTGAGAAGATAAAGTAAAAATATATATATATTTCAAACTAATTTATATGTTAATATAATGACTATAAAAACCAGATCAGGGTCATATCCAGGGAGAAGATACAGATCAGTGAAACAGAATTGGAAGCTCATAAATATAGATACAATCATATATAAAAAATAATATGTGATTAAAGATTTTACATCCAATTCCAAGCAGTTCTCCAACACCATCTGGGTATCCTAAAATTCAATTCAATTTTGACACTATCCACCTGAAAATAACCACAAGTTAAGGACTCAGTCCTACAACACTTCATATGCAAGTCACAAGTCCAGGTTAGAAACTCTCTTCCCTCCCTGGTTTGATTAACTTGCTAGAGTGGCTCATAGAACTCAAAGAAACATTTTCTTACTAGATGACCAATTTATTATAAAAGGTTGTAACTCAGGAACAGTCACATGGGAGAGATACATAGCGCAAAGTATGGATAAAGGGCGTGGTGTTTCCGTGCCCCTTCTGGGTACACCACTCTCCCCACGTCTCGACTTGTTCACAAACCCTGAAGCTCCCTGAATCTCGTTCCCTTTTGGTTTCTACGGAGGATTAATTACATTGAGGAAATCCTTGGCCATTGCTGATTGGAATGGATCTCCAGGCCTTCTCCCCTTCCAAGGTCAAGTGGGACTGAAAGTTCCAATCCTTTAATCACTTGGTTCCTTCTCCTAAAAACCAGCCCGCCTCTTAGGTGCTTTCCAAAAGTCACCTTATTAACATAACAAAAGACATCTTTTTGGCTCTCCTCATTTAGGAAATTCCAAGGGTTTTAGGAGCTCTGTGCCAAAAACAGGGACAAAGATCAAATATACATTTATAAATCAAGATATCACATGATACAGTAAGCTTTACAAAACAAGGTCTGTTTAAGGATTGCTTAATAAATGGTGCTGAGGTAACTAAATAGCAAATTTGAAAAATGAATGAATTAGACATCCTTACCCCACATAACAAAATAAATTCTGGATGGTTTATAGAATTAAAATGTGGAAAAGTCAAAATACAGAAAAGCTAGCAAAAATAGAACAGAATATATATTATCTCTGTGGGGAATTGAGTTTTCTGTTTTGAAATAATAAGATAGATGAGAATCGATATCTAAAACTTAAAGTGTAGACATTCTATATTAATAGCAAATCAAAACAAAGATCAAATGGACACCAGGGCAGAGAAATAGTTATATCAAATATGACATAGCAGTAATAAAAACATATTAAATATATTATATAAAATATATCACAAAATCTATAAAAATGATAATTCATAATTATAAAAGAAACTTTCAGTTCTTAATAGTTAAAAGGGAAATTAATAAATACAATTCACACAAAGGGAAGACAAAGAGTAACAGACACATGGCAAACTTTAAATTAATAACTACCTTCAACCCTAACAATATCCAAATTCTATTGATTGCAATTCAATCTTTTAAGAAAAGAGTCTTCACTCAACTTCTGCTTCGTCCCAACTACTTCTGCTCTAGGTCCAGCCCTCAACATCTCTTCCCTCCACTTTGCAGGAACTCTCTATTTAGATTGCCTGATTCTAGCCTTACTTGCCGCTTTCCACAATCCTGCCAACACACCAGAGTAATGTTTCTAAAATGTAAATCTGACTGCATTACTAACCTTCTCCTGTCATCACTCTTAGCCTAAAAGTTTCAGTTTACTCCATTATGAGCTTCAGGATAAATTTCACAATCCAATATTTTATGCAGTATCTCTATGAACACATGCAATATCATGCAGTATCTCCTGAGTACATCTTCAAAGTAAACCGATACTCTTTACATTATATCTCATTTCATTTTTAAAAAAGGAAACCATATATTATGCTAATCGAGATACAGCCACACACATTTCTACAGTCAAACAGTTCTACAAAGTTAATGAAGAAAGCGGCCCTCCCTCCTCTTTGTCATCTTTACCACTTCACCCTTATTTCTACTCCAGAAGAGCTGATTGACCCTGAAGGCAATGTAGTGCGGGAAAAAGAGTACAATCTGGAATAGAAGATAAAGAAGGAAGGGTAATAACATTTCTCTTCTATTTTTTAAACATAAAAATATCAGGTTTGGGAGAGGGACATGAATTCTTTGAATTCTTTCCATTTGAGATGTCTGTGGAACTTCCAAGTGGAGATGTTCAGTGTTCATTTAAAAAGTATGGATCTAGAGCTCAGAAGAAAGATACGGCTGAAGAGAAGTACAACAATGAAGATGGTAGCCTCAGCAAGGGATACAGATTGAAAAAAACAAGAATAAAACCTTGAGGAAGCCTCAAGTTTCAGAAATCTGGAAAGAATAAACATCACCTCATAGTAGATTACACAACCTAATTCTATGGCCACATCTATTAAGGCCTCCCAAATACAATATTATTAAAATTACTAACTCCATTTATTAAATTCTCGAAAATTATTCAGTAAACCAAAGGCTGTTCCATTCCTGCCACCATCAAGAAAAAACCTATTGACTCTCTCTGCACCTGCAATATTAATATAAGCTGAATATCTCTGAGGTCTTTTTTGGATCTGGTAGCAACATATTCCTCATTTACAAATTTTACTTAAACCTATTTTAGTGTTACGTGAAAATCATCCCTCCTGAAATGGTACCTCCAACAATAAAGGGCTTTATAGAATCTCCAAATTGCAATAATAGCCATTCCCTTTAGTACCATCAGAGGGCACTGAAGAGGCTCAGTGTAGAGGCTTCAGCAACTTCCTACCATGCCTCAAGAGTTGCCCCTGGGTTTCTGATGCCAGAAACATCACTCCTAAGCTCTGCACTATATACTGTTACAGCAGCAATTATTGGTCACATACTTGGCTATCCTGGAAATTGAGGATCTCATAACCCTGATCCTATGACCCTCCATGTTTAGTAGTCCATCATGCCTTAGGTCATGGAAGCAGCACCCTGCAAGCTTGGCATGGTTATCGAGGCCTCTTTGCTACAGGATAAAGCCAAACCTGGGCTCTCTGGAATATCCCAATTATAGGAGGGGGTGGCCTCCCCTGTCCTTAATCCCTTGCCATGATGCTGGAGTTGACTCTTCTTCCAGACTCCTTGGCTACTTGAGAAGCCCCTTGCAATCAAAGGAGTGAGCAGTACTACACTTTACAGATGGCATGGCCATTATTATACATGATGGAGCTCAGTGAAGAAGTGGTAGTTTTCATTTTTTACCAAGCAGATTCCTGATAAAGGACGGAACCCAAGGGTTAACATACTTGATCAAACTTCAGGGAGTCATCCTATCACTGGATGCTCTTGCCAACAATTGGACCCATCTGTACATTTTTATAAACCTTGATCTATTGCCAAGGAGTTGCCCTCTGACATGGTTTGAATTATGTCCCCTAGAAAAGCTATGTTAATATCCTAACCCCTAGTACTTCAGAATGTGACTTTATTTGGATATAGAATCAGCGTAGATATACTTAGTTAGAATGAGGTCCTAGTGGAATAGAGTGGGCTTTTAATCCAATATAACTGGTGTCCTTACAAGAAGACAGCCAGGTAAAGACACAGAGATGCAGAAAACACTATGTGAAGATAGAGGCAGAGACTGGAGTGGTGCTGCCACAAGCCAAGGAATGCCTGGGGCTACCAGAATTGAAAGAGGCCAGGAAGGATTTTCCCCTGAAGGTTTCCGAGAGAACACAGCTCAGCTGACACTTCAATTGCCAGCTTCTAACCTCCAGATCTGTGTAGAAATAATTTATTTTTTTAAACCACCTAGCTTGTGGTACTTTGTTATGGCACCCCTAGGAAAATGATACATCCTGTTTGGACTGAAGAACTCTGGAAATTTCCTGCCTCACAGATATTCAAAATGTAAATCAAGGTAAGAGACATCTCTACAAATACTAAGGCCATAATACTAGATCTTACCAAAATATTCCTTATATTCAACAAAGTTCCAGGAATTACTCATAATAACCAAGGTACTCATTTCAGTTCTCAGAGCACATAATGCTGTGCTCTTGAAGAAAGCATTTAAAGGAACTTCCACCTAGCAGTTGGTTTAACTGAGAGGAATAATCAGCTTCTCAAAGCACTTCTATTTAAGTTACAAAATTGCAAATGGACCCTTAGCTGTGTGTCATTATTTCCAGAGGCACTGATTAGTCTAAATTTACATCCCCTGGGACATGCACTCCCCACAGGAATGCCACCCAAGGTCCTCAATGCTTTTATTGACCATAAAGTTTATTTTTCGTTGACTACCTTACATTGTGGCCCTCTCCCTCAAGTGCCTACTTAACTTTCTAGTGAGGCACTTATCCAATTCCCCAAACTCTTATTTATTGCCAAAGTTTAAATTGAATATCAATAAGTCAATTGTAGCATAAAGCCCGAAAATAAAGGACAAATACTATTGTGCTGCCTTGAAATCTGGGGAACACTAGGAGGGCATCCAGCAACCTATTCACAAATTCCCTTCCTTATTAGGTTCACAAACAACTCTTATTGAAGGTACCAGGCACAGTTTCTGCTTATCCCTGAGTAGTATTCCTCAGTTCCTTGTTGGCGTGCAGAATTATTTAAAGACATTATTATTTTTTCCTACAATCAATATTTATTTATATTTATCCACTTATACTATCTGTTACTTTTTTTTTTTTAACTGCATTTCATATTTTCATCTGGGACCAGTTTCATTTTACCTGAAGGAGTCTCTTTGCTATTTCTTTTAGTGAGAGTCATTTGACAATGATTAAGCTGACTTTGTTTTGTCTAAAAATGTATTTTCCCTCATATTTTAAGAATATATTTGCTGAATATAAGATTCTAGCTTGGCCATTATTTTAATATTTTAATTATGTCATTTACTGGCTTCCATTACTTCTTTTAAGTCACTTGTCAGTATTAAGGTTTCTCGTTTGAAGATAATTTCCCAGTTGTTTTCATGTTTTTTCTTTGTTCTTATTTTTAGCAATTTCACTGTGGCGTATGTCTAAGTGTGGTTTTCTTTCTAATTCATCTGCTTCGGGGTTGTAGGGCTTATTAAATCTGTGTCGTGTTATCTTCTGTTAATTTTGAAAAATTCTTAACCATTACTTCTTCAAATATTACTTCTGATCTATTCTCTTTCCCTTCTAGGATTTTAATTGCAAGTGTATATTTCATCATGTCCCACACACCTCTTATGCTAATTTCTATGTTTCATCATTTTGCTCTTTATGCCAGCCGGCAAATTTCATATGACTCTATCTTCTATTTCATTAATTCTATATTCTGTTGACTCTGATCTCATATTAAACCTATCTATTTACTTTAATTATTGCATTATTCAGATCTATAATTTTCATTTTATTTTTTATGATTTCTTCTTTCTGATAAAAGTCTCCATCTTGTCATCTATATTCTTAAACACATTAACCACTATTATTTTCATGTCCATGTCTGATAAGTCCAAAAATGGGGACATTCATGAATCTGTTTTATTATTTTTTTTTCTCTTCGTCCTGTTTCTTGGCATACCTAGTAATTTTATGTCAAATGCCAGATAGTGTGAATGAAACGTTATAGAGGCTCTGGATCCTGTTTTATTTTTCGAGCGAAAATTTGCATTATATACTGGTAGGCAAATAAAATGAGGTAAATCATTTTGATCGAATTAGGAGTGAGCCGGCTTAGAATTGAGGAAGGAGCAGTTTTATAAAGATGAGCTACCTCTGTTTTATTTCCATTCCTAGGGAATAGTCCTCCAGGAGTCTCAAATTTGGAGTGTTTACTAGAGTCCTTCCTCCTTGGCAAGTCCTGAACTACTTTTGGTTACTTCAGTTTTCAGAGGTTTTCAGTTTAGTTTCTTAGCCTCTGACTTTATATAGCTTGAGAGTTCCACAAATATCTCAAAGAGAAATTCTAGTGTCAGACTGACTTTTCTGTTGTTACTCTTCTCTCAGGATTCTGGTTCCCTCAAAAGTTCTGGCTGACTTGGCATTCCTAGACCTTAATTTTTTTTCCTCCCAGCCCTATGCGATTGCCTGAAACTTTGTTTAGTTTCTCTACCTCTTAGCTATATCCCTCTGTTCAAATTCTCAGCCTCTTTCTTTATAGCAACATTTGAAAAATGCCCTGAGGAAAAAGTGGCTCACAAAATGTTTGCTTATCTCTCTGAAGTTCCTTTTTTCCCCTTAAGTTGACTCAGCAGTTCTCTGATGCTTTTAAACAGATGGTTATGTATTCTATCCAGTTTTCTATTTTTTCATAGCAGAAATATTAGCCTGTTATAAGCTACTCCATCATATTTGGAATTATAAGTCCCCTGCCTACTCTTTCTTTGCTCTCAGGTAATGAGTGAAGCCTATCCACTTAGGCTTCCAAGTCAGAAACTGGAGTAATACCTGCTTCTACTTCCAAATCCAATTGATCACAAAATCTTTTGGATTCTACATGACCAAAGTCTCTAATCTGGTCCTTTCTCTCAGTCCTCACTGTTTACTCATTTGGGAATACTTATTATGTTCTTTAAACCAATCTTTCTTCACTCTAGCTCATCCTTCATATTGAGAACACTGCATCTTTCTAATAAAATAATATTGTTGCATCCTAGATCAAAACCTTTGTGGTTCTTCCATTTTCCAAGGATTGAAATAAATCTCTTTAACTTATCACAGGCCTTCACCATCTGTCTTCAAACAATGTACTGCTCAACAATGTACTGCTACTCTCCCGTATGCACCCTATACACCTGTTATGTAATTCCACATTAACTGTATGCCTTTGATTGAACATTCCTCTGTGGTTACTTAAAGACATTCTCCTTCTTTTCTGGCATCATTCTACCTTCAGGACCCAAATCAAATAGTGCTTCCTTAGAATGAAATCTTCCCTACCTACCATAAATGGAGTTAATTGCTTTATCTATGGTAGTCATATATTACTTTCTTTATACTCTCATAAGAGTAATTTTTGTAAATCTGTTTTCATAACTGCCTTTTTCAGAAGGCTATAACTTATTCCAGAGCAGACATACAGTCTTATTCATATTTCTATTCCCAACACCTAGCACAGTGTCTGATATACAAAACAAGCACAATAAATTTATATCAAGTGAACTACAAAATTAAAGTAGCAGTAGCTAGAAAAGTAACAATGCCCAATTTTGACAGGAATAAAATGAAACTGATGTAGCAATTTATTTCTGTTGGCTAATTTAACTGGTAAACCTTTGTAGGAAGGGCCATAATTATGTTAAAATTGACTGAGTGATTCCACTTATAGGACTTTATTCTCAAGAAATTATTCTACCTATGCTTCATCCACACCATACCTTGTGCACGTCTCACCCTCATCCTGCCCCACGCTCCTACAGATACCTCCAGCATTCCAGCTCTAGCTCAGGCAGCATGGAGGTGGCGACAAGGAGGTGGTATGCTGGACAGCCACATAGGCACCTACCTGCACTGCTATGGGGCCCCTGAGCAGGGCTCCATGCACTTGCTGGGAGCCTGCAACACTGGGCTTCTCCATAACCCATAGGAACAAGAACTTGCTCAAGAAATTTATCTCAAGGAAAAAAAAATATTGGAATGAAGAGCCTTCCTTGGAATAACACTTTAATTATATACCACCCAAGTTGGAATTCCTAATGAAAAATGTCTCGACAAAAAATAAGACAGAAAATCATGTTTACCTGAGGGTGCTGAATGTCCTCCTTATAAAACACTGACAGATCTGAAGTGAACTGAGACATCTACAACCTGAACATGGAACTTTTCAAGAACTTTTCTCATTATGCTGAGTATATTGGAAGGCGACTCTTTCTGCTGAACAGAAGGAGAATACTTCTGTTCTACACATGAGGCATCTTATTTTTGTACTACACATGAGGCATCTTTTTTAATTGAATAAATTATTTTGTGTGTTATACTGCTAGTGTTAGAGGGAATTTAATTTTTTGTGAATATTGTTATATTTGCAAAATATAACAATGCATTATGCAATGTATTTTTTAATTTTATTTTATTAGTTTCAAGTATACAGTACATTGGTTAGACATTTATATATTTTGTAAAATGATCCCTCTAATTGCTCTTTCTATCCTCTGACTCTCCACCTAGCCAATACATTAATGCTAACTGCATTCCATATGCCATGCATTTCCCACGACCATCTATCAACTACTAATTTGTACTTCTTTAACTTCACACCATACTCCCAGCCTTCGAACGCCCCTCTCCTCTGGCCATCACAAAATTGTCTACTATATTTACAAATCTGTTTTTGATTAGTTTGTTTATTTTGTTCCTTAGAATCTGCATATAAGTGAAATCATAAGGCATTTATCTTTTTCTGTCTGACATATTTCACTCAATATAATAACCTCTAGGTCCATCTATGTCATTACAAATGGTAAGATTTCATTTATTTTAATGGCTGAGTAATATTCTATTGCATATATGAACTATAACTTCTTCATCCAATAGTCTATTGATGGGCATTTAGGTTGCTTCCATATCTTGGCTATTGTGAATAGAGCTGCAGTGAACATAGAGGTGCATAGATTTTTTTCAAATTATTGTTTTGTTTTTCTTCAGAAAAATATCCAGAAGTGCAATTGCTGTTTCAAAAGGTAGATCCGTTTTTAATTTTTTGAGAAACCTCCAGACTGTTTTCCATAGTGGCTGTACCAATTTGCAATTCCACCAAAAATGTATAAGGGTTCCCTTTTCTCCACATCCTCGCTAACATTTGTTGTTCTTTGATTTATGGGTGATAGCCATTCTGACAGGTGTGAGGTGATATCTCATTGTGGTTTTAATTTGCATTTCTCTGATGATTAGTGACTCTGAACATCTTTTCATATGTCTATTAGCTATCTGTTTTTTCCTATTTGGAGAAGTATCTGTTCAGGTCTTCTGCCCATTGTTTAATTGGATCATTTATTTTATTGTTGTTGAGTTGTATGAGTTCTCTATATATTTTGGATATTAACGTCTTATCAGATGTATCCTAAGCAAATAACTTCTCCCATTTAATTGATTATCTTTTTGTATTGTCGAAGGTTTCCTTTGGTGTACAAAAGCTTTTTAGTTTGATGTAGTCCCATTTGTTTATTTTTTCTTTTGTTTCCCTTGTCCAAGGAGATATACTTGAAAAAAGAAATTATTGTTAGCAATATCAGAGAGTTTACTGCCTATGTTTTCTTCTAGAAGTTTTATGGTTTCAGGTCTTATGATAAATCTTTAACCTATTTTAAGTCTATTCTTGTATATGATGTAAGAAGGTGATCCAGTTTCTTTTTCTTTTTTGCATATATCTGTCCACTTTTCCCAACACCATTTATTGAAGAGACTGTCTCTACCCCATTGTATATTCTTCCCTCCTTTGTCATATATTAAGTGAGCATAGAGGTGTGAATTTCTTTCTGGGCTCTCTATTCTGTTCCATTGATCAATGTTTCTGTTTTTATGTCAGTACCATGCTGTTTTGATTACTGTAGCCTTGTAGTATAGTTTGATATCAGGTAGTGTAATACCCCCAACTTTGTTCTTCTTTCTCAAAATTGCCATGACTATTCAGAGTCTTTTAAGGTTCCATGTAAATTTTAGGATTGTATGTTCTAGTTCTCTGAAAAATGCCATTGGTATTTTGATAGGGATTGCATGAATCTATAGATTTGGGTAGTATGGCCATTTTAATCATGTTGACTCTTCCTACCCTTGAACATGGTATATGCTTCCATTTATTTCTATCTTCAATTTTTTCAATGATTTATTATTTTCTAAGAACAGGTCTTTTACCACTTTGGTTAATGTGATTCCCCAGGTATTTTATTGTTCTCGATGCAATTGTAAATGGGATTGTTTTCTTAATTTCTCTTTCCAGAAGTTTATCATTGGTGTATAAAAATGCCACTGACTTCTGAATATTTATTTTGTAATCTGCTACTTTACTGAACTCATTGATAGGTTCTAATAGTTTTTTTAGTGGATTCTTTAGGGTTCTCTATGTATAGTGTCAAGTCATCAGCAAATAACAAGTTTTACTTCTTCCTTTCCAATTTGGATACCTTTTATTTCTTTCTTGTCTGATTGCTATGGCTAAGACTTCCAATACAATGTTGAAGAGGAGT
Source organism: Pteropus vampyrus (assembly GCF_000151845.1). Classification (NCBI taxonomy): domain Eukaryota; kingdom Metazoa; phylum Chordata; class Mammalia; order Chiroptera; family Pteropodidae; genus Pteropus; species Pteropus vampyrus. The sequence goes on from NW_011888965.1 coordinate 573,351, forward strand.
GGTGAAAGTGGGCATCTTTGTCTTGTTCCTGATCTTAAGGAAAACGCTTTTAGCCTTTCCCCATTGAGTATGATGTTAGCTGTAAGGTTGTCATTTATGGCCTTTAATATGTTGAGGTATGTGTCCTCTATTCACACTTTGCTGAGAATTTTTATCATAAATGGATGCTGGATTTTGCTGAATGCTTTTTCTGCATCTATAGATATGATCGTATGGTTTTATTCTTTTGATTTGTTAATGTGGTGTATCACATTAATTGATTTGCAAATATTGTACCATCCTTGTATCCCAAGAATAAATCCAGCTTGATCATAGTGTATGATATTTTTAATGTGTTGCTGAATTCAGTTTGCTAATATTATATTGAGGATTTTTGCACCAATGTTCATAAGAAATATTGGCCTACAGTTTTCTTTTTATGTAATGTCATTGTCTGGTTTTGAAATCAAGGTATAATGGGGCCTCATAAAAGGAATTATTGAGCTGTTTCTCTTCTTGACTTTTTTGGAATGGTTTGAGAAGAATAGATATTAATTCTTCATTGAATGTTTGGTAAAATTTGCCTCTGAAGCCATCTGGCCAGGACTTTTTTTTGTTTTTTGGGAGGTTTTTGATTACTGATTCAATCTTATTGGTGGTAATCGGTCGGTTCAGATTTGCTGTGTCTTCTTGATTCAGTCTTAGAAGATTGTGTGTTTCTGGGAATGTGCCCATTTCTTCCAGATTGTCTAACTTGTTGGCATAAAATTGCTCATAGTATTTTCTTGTGATCCTTTGTATTTCTGTGGCATCCGTAGTTATTTCTCCTCTGTCATTTCTGATTTTATTTATTTGAGTCCTCCCTCTTTTTTCTTTGATGTGTCTTGTTAAGAGTCTGTCAATTTTGTTTATTCTTTCAAAGAACTAGCTCTTGGTTTCATTAATCTTTTGTTTTCTAGACTCTATTTCATTTATTTCCGCTTTGATCTTTATTATTTCCTTCCTTCTATTCACTTTGGGCTTTGTTTGATATTCTTTTTCTAGTTCTTTTAAGTGTAAGGTTAAATCGTTTATTTGAGCTTTTTCTTGTTTCTTGAAGTAGGCCTGTATTACTATGAATTTTCTTCTTAAGACTGCTTTCGCTGTGTCCCATAGATTTTTGAGTCGTGTTTACATTTTCATTTGTCTCTAGGTATCTTTTGATTTATTCCTTGATCTCATTGATAACTCATTCATTGTTTAGTAGCATGTTATTTAACCTCCATGTGTTTGTGTATTTTCCAATTTTTTTTTTTCTTGTAGGTGATTTCTAGTTTCATACCATTGTGATCGGAGAAGATAGTTGATATGATTTTAGCCTTCTGAAATTTACTGAGACTTGTTTTGTGTCCTAACAATTGGTCTATCCTGGAAAATGTTCACTTGAGAAGTATGTATATTTTGCTGCTTTGTGGTAAAATGCTCTGAAAACATTTATTAAATCCATCTGGTCTAGTGTGTCTTTTAGGTCCATTGTTTCTTTGTTGATTCTTTGCTTAGAAGATCTGTCCATTGGTGTCAATGGGGTATCAAAGTCTCCTACTATAAGTGTATTACTGTTAATCTCTCTTTTTATGTCAGTCAATAATTGCTTTATGTATGTAGGTGCTCATATGTTGGGTGCGTATGTTTACTAGGGTTATGTCCACTTGATTTATCAAGCCCTTTATCATTATCTTATGCCCTTCTTTGTCTCTTATTATTGCCTTTGTTTTAAAGTCTATTTTGTCTAAGTATCACTACCCCAGTTTTTTTTTTTCATTTCCATTTGAGTGGACTATCGTTTTTCATCCCTTTACTTTCAGTCTGTTTCATTTGATCTAAGTGTTTCTCTTGTAGACAGTATATGCATGGGTCTTTCTTATCCATTTGGCTACCATATGTCTTTTGATTGGAGCATTTAATCTACTTACATTAAAATGATTACTGATAGGTACATAATTACTGCCATTTTATTATTTGTATTTGTTATTTCTATTTTCCTTTTTACAACTTCTTTTTTTACAAAAGTCTCTTTAACATTTCTTGTAATACTGGCTTGTTGGTGTCAAATTCCTTAAGATTTTCCCTGTCTGAGAAGCTCTTTATCTCACCTTTCATTTTAATCGAAAGCTTGCTGGGTAGAGTATTCATGGTTGTAGATTCTTGTTTTTCATAACTTGGAATATTTCTTTGCAATCTCTTTTGGCCTGCAAAGTTTCCATTGAAAAATCAACAGACATTCTTATAGGGGTACCCTTGTAAGTAACTAACTGCCTTTCTCTTGTTGCTTTTAAGATTCTCTCTTTGTCTTTGACTTTTGGCATTTTAATGATGATATGTCTCGGAATGGGTCTGTTTGAATTCCTCTTATTTGGGACTCTGCACTTCCTGAATTTGTATGTTTAATTCCCTTGCCAGGTTAGGGATGTTTTCTGTCATTATTTCTTCAAATAGATTCTCAATCCCTTACTCTCTCTCTTCTCCTTCGGATACTCCTATGATCCAGATAGTTTTACGCTTCATGTTGCCCCATAGGTCTCTTAAACTACTCTCTTTTTAAAAAAATTCTTTTTTTTTTCCTTTTGGTTGTTCTCATTGTGTGTATTCTGCTACCTTGTCTTCCAGTTAACTAATTAATTATTCTGCTTTGTCCAATCTACTATCGAATCCTTCTAGTGTATTCTTCATTTCTGTCTGGTTCTTTTTTATGGTTTCTATGTCCTTTTTTATCACTTACTATCTCTGTGTTGAGATTCTCATTGTGCTCATCCATTCTCCCCCTAAGTTTGTTGTGCATTCTTATAAACACTATTTTGAGCTCTGTCTCTGGTAGGTTACTTGCCTCCATTTCATTTAGCTTATTTTCTAGAATTTCCTCCTGTTGTTTCATTTGTACATGTTTCTTTGTTATCTCATTTTATTAGCCTCTCTGTGTTTGTTTTTATGTGTTGGGAATATTTATTTCATCTCTTACCCTTGGCCAGATATCCTAATATAGAAGGTGTCCTGTGTGGCCCAGTGGCACACTCTCCCTGATCCCCTATGCTGGGGGCTCTGGATGTGATCTTTGTGTTGGTTGTATGTGATCCTCATTGTCATCTAGCCTTTGTTTCTGTTAGTACATCAGTGGGTAGGATTAATGCTCAGGCTGACTAATTGTAGGAACTGGCTGCACCACAGGGTAAGAGTTGCTGGTTGGGGGCTGACCCCATTGAATGGGATTTGCCCTAGCAAGTTTGTGTACTTGTTGCAACCACCCTTTGTGTGAACCACTAATAGGGCTAGTCAGGATTTGCTCTGTTGTGATCTGGTGCCAGGCACCAGATGCGTTGGTTTTGTGCCCCCTTGAGAGGGAATCCCCAGTAGGCCAAGGTCAGCCACTCCTTTTGATTGCTCAGGGCTACTAGGTGGGAGATACAACATGATCTGCAGATGGTTGTTGTCGATGCTGGTCTATAGGTAAGTGGAAGAGACAATGCTGTAGGCAGAAGTCCAGTTATCCTCCGTCTCTGACCTAAGGCAGTTTAACAGAAGGACCAGTGCTTCTCCAGGCCTGACAGTTGCCAATCAGTTGCCTGTAAGTCTCTGAAACTGGAAGAGCCTCTGGATGATATGTGTGTTGGGTGGTGCAAGGACCCCGAGGATCTCCTGGATCTATTGAGCAAATTTCCTCCTGCCACCGCAGTGTCAATTTACATGCCAGTGCTATCTCTGTGGCTCCTTGTACAAGTTTTCAATCGTAGCAAGGTCAGCTGCTGCTCACCTCGGTCCTGAATGCGCCACCCCAGGTCAGGAGCAGCTGCCTATCAATGTGTGGTGGACATTTTGTGTATTAGATGGGGCAGGAGCTCAGGGAGTCAAGGGCTGTCAGGTCAATAGCCTAAGTTTTCTGCAATTTCTGTGTCCACACATTCTCGCAGTAGTTACAGATCACATGGAGACAAGCTGCGATCTGGGGCAGTCCCACAGACCCCTGCGATCCCCTCAAGAGATATTGCAGCTCGCACAGGCAGCAGTGGTCTGGCCACAACTTTTTTTTGCCGAAACGCACTCACTGTGCTAGCCAAGGTTTGTTGCCTGCGCGGAATGAGCAGCCCCAGAGCCAAGAAGGGCAGGGAAGGCTGCTTGTCAATGGACTGCAGGCACTTTGTGGCTTGGGTGAAGCAGGATCTCAGGGAGACAAGGGCCATAAAGCTAATATAGCTTCAGTTTTGCTGCAACTTCTGTGCCCGGGAGTTCCCACTGTAGTCACAGATTGCAGTGAGACCAGCTGCCATCTGGGGCAGTCCCACAGACTCTTGCAATCTTCAGACTCAATACTGCAACTCTTGCAGGCAGCATAGGTCTTCCTGCAACTGATTTCCTTGCAGTGCTGGCCAAAGTTTGTTGCCAGGAGGGAGGGGCAGGGCTGTGGATGTTCACTGTCAATGGGCTGCCTGGGGCAATTTATGGGTAGAGTGGGGCGGGGTCTCGGTGAGACAATGGTCATCAGATCAGTACAGCTTCAGTCTTGCTACAATTTCGGTAACCGTTCACGCATTCCCACAGAAGTCCCAGATCATAGCAAGACCAACTGGTGTCTGGGATTGATCCACAGATCTCCAAGATCCACCCAAGTTTGTGTTGGCAGCAGTGATCTGCCTGAAACTATCTCCGAAATGTGGGCTCACAGAGCTGGCTGCCAGCTGTGAATGTTTGGTCCTGAATAGGTACAAGGTATGGCATCCACCCAACAACAAAAGCCCAGGGTAATCTGCAGGTTGGGTGGGCTGGCCTGATCTCCTCAAGCCAGCACTTCTTAATGGCCCTGTGGGAGGGGTCTGCATAATCAAGCTGGAGCAGTCTGTAGATTGCCCTGTAGGGGAGCCCTACTAAGACACAATGGTGGCTGCCTGTCCGGCCCTCATTCTCACACCAGTTAATGCAGACTTTCTCAGTATGAATCCTGCATGAACCTCTGACCCACCACAAGTGCCTCGGGTGAGAGTGTCTGCAGGTCAGAAAGCCTGTGCGTGGACTTTCAAAGGGGCATCTACGGTTTCAGTCTCTTTCCGTCTCATCAAGACAGCCGGAATCCCTTCTGGTTTTTACAGTCGGAGTTATTGGAAGCACCTCTTCCCTGGACTGGGACTCTGGGCTAGGGAGCCTCCAAATGAGGCCAGGACGCCCCTCTCCTTCAGGGGGAGGCTCTGTGGTCTCGCCACAGAGTTCTTCCACCACCCGCAGGTGCAGGTCCAGTGGGATTCGTGATTTTGCCCCTCCTACAGGCTTTGATGTGGCTCCTTTATATTATCAGACATAGGTGTTACCATCAACTGGACTTCAGATAATTCTCCGCATTGATTATTTTTTAATTTGATTATAATTTCAGTGCGGACCAAGGAGGAAGCGAACCCTGCTTTTACCTAGTCCACCATCTTCCCAGCTTAATTGAATAAATTTGACACATTACACTGTGTAAGTTCAAGGTATACAGTGCCAATGTAGTAATAGTTATCTTAGTTATAATACAACATTATTATTTATATTCACTATACTGTGCATTAGATCTCTACGATTTATTTACAAGTTTTTACCCTTAAACACCATCAACCTTATCCTACCCATCATCTCTTGGTAGCCACCATTTTACTCTTTTTTTATAGGTTTAACTTTTTTAGATTCCATTGGTAATTGATATCCTACAGTACTTGTCTTTATCTTATCTGGCTTATCTCACCTAACATAATGTGCTTCAAGGCCCATCCATGTTGTCGCAAATGAAACAATATCCTCTTTTCTCATGGCTGAATAATACACCCTTATGTACATGTACAACATTTTTTTTTTATCCATTCATTTGTTATGGGCATTTAGGTTGTTTCCATATCTTGGTTATTTTGAGTAATGCTGCAATAAATATTGGATGTTCCAGCAGAACTTAAGCAATGAATCACCTATAGTGTTTGATCAAGGCAAAAAGAAATGCAACTCTAGTAGTGATTGATTGGTTATGGAAATTGCTGTTTTTAGACCCCTTAATTAAAATAGTTTATACAAAATTATTTCGGGGAACTTAAGACTGGACAGTCCATCATGGCCTGATAACCATGGAATCTGCCTGGCTCTCAAATCTGTATGGGATCAGTCAGAAGGCACTCAACAAGCAAATAATGAAATACAAAAAAGAAGAAAGAGAAAGGACATAAAAGTTTGATCTCAGTGTATCCAAAACAAGAGCAGTGTATCCAAAACTTGAATTTATGATATGAATGAAAAGAGGAAGAAGAAAGCAAAGTCCCTCATGGATGATGGCATCTCCCCCAAGAACTACCTTTTAGGTAGGATGAGTAAAGATGATCTGGATGACGGTGCTTATTTTTGAGGCTCGCACACCAAAATATAAATATGAACTACAAGAAGCAGAAGAAGACTTATAGGCAGAGAGAGGAGGTGACAAAAAGAAATCAAGTTCACTTGTTACAGAATGCAAAAGAAGTGAATTTGCGAGTCATTAGTTCTGCTGATAAATTCTGTGGGAGGAGTTAAACTGATAGACCAACAGCTGCCATTGAAGTCTGTACAATGTACTGATTATACATGAACTCTGTTTTAAAAAAATAAATAAATAAATTTTAACTATTCCAAATAGGATGTATTTGGACAAGATAATGTAATATAGAACTTCGGATACTTACCAAGAGTGTTGGTAAAAGAACAAAGTGAGATACATTTTATAAAATTAAAACTCTCGAGTGGCATTGTCTGCAGTTTTGCCAATTAGATGTTTTGTAGTTTTTCAATGTATTTAAACATAATTTCTTACAGGTGAAAAACACAAAGTTACCATTGTTTCTTCTTGAAACGAGAAAGAATTATTAAAATCAAATAAAGAGGCATCAAAATCCTTTCTAGTGTTATTTAAATCAGCAAAAAATATGCAACAATCATGACTATATTTAGGAAGATAGCTTAATAAATTATGATATATTAGCACTATAAGCTACTATGTATGCATTAAAATTATAATATTTTTTGCACATTGAATAAGGTTCTTTATTGTTACTTGCCTGCTATTCTACATCATTATAAATCATTTTAACGTGAGCATGACTTTTAAAACAATCTGGTAGGCAAATTATTCTAATTAGAACACGAATCTTCTTCAGCTTCCACAGTACCAGTAGTGCAAATTAGAAAAGTTGGATCAGCTGTTAGCAGTTTACCAACTCCTGTAAAATGAAGAGCAATTCTTCTCTTTTAATTATAATAATTTTTAAAAACTGTAAAAACACTGAACACTATTCATGGTATAATATTAAAAGCAAAGTGTAAAACGAGCAATACTATATTTAGTGTAACTGAAGCTGTGTAAAAAAACACATAATTATAAAATGAACAATAACAAAAAATGTCATTTTATGTTAGCATTATATGTGGATTTAAAATACTTGACATTTAACTTAATGTAATATATTTTTAATACAAATAATAGTGATCATTTACAAATTTGAAATATATAATCAAAATCATACCCACTTTCTAAATAATGAATTAATATATAATAATCGGATACCACAGAATAGTTCTAATAACTCAGTAAAAATGATAGTCCATGAAATTTTATTAATGCAATATGTTCTGTTAGCAGAGACAGCATCATAGTAAAATTAATATTGGTATTAAATATACTATCTTGTACATCAAAAGATTTCTTCAAAAACAAAGTGACATTGTTTCTCTAATGAAATTCTAGAAATTCACATTTCCTAATGCAGTTTTGTTTCTGGAAAAATGTGACTAGAAACAACATAGAGTTCTCTCCAATGATGAAAAGATTGTTGGGGGAAGGGGATGTTGATATAAAAATAGTCTTCTCATTATATATATATTCGCAAATTGACAAGAAGTTGAAATGCAAAAGTAACAAGAGAGGGCTCTAGTTTCCATTAGAAAAAAAATAAAAATGCATCTAGCTAGGAAGTGAATAAGGAGGAATTCAGCATGGTACTCAAAATGCTCTGCAGTTAAGTAAAAGACATAATCATTTTTTTTATTTTGTTTAATGAGAATTGCAAGTTTCAACCCAAATCAAATCTGAGATTAAATTTTAAAAGTCACCTGTACTTAAGAATTCCCATCTGAAATACTTACGTCTCTAACTATAGCAGCAGCCGGTTGCTGTTCTTGTTCTACACATTATATTGATTGAGTGATGTGTCAGAAAGAATAAAACTTTGGTTCTAAGTATGCAGTACACAGAGATTAGCCATTTAAGAATGTTAAACAGTCAATCAATATCCTTGATTCTGGTGAGGTTCATAAATTTGTATTTTTAAAAAATAATAAGCCACTTGTACATTACTTTGCCATACAGAAGTCTCTATCACCAGCTTCCAAAGGGGGGCTCTACAACATTTGTGATTGTCTTCTTTGCTTAGGGTAAATGTGGTGATGTGTTCTTTTCTACGTTCCTTAGACAAGATGGCAATTCTCTTTTCATGGTTTCTTATTTCCAGAATAAATAAACACTTTCAACAGATGATTTTGAGGTATTTTCAGCTGATTCTCCCCCACGTCTAGTATTTTCCCTCCCTGATCACAGCCAATAGTCAATAGTCTCCAAGATGAGAAAAATTGCTTTCTTGGTATATTTTTGTGAAAAAAAATTCTAGATCTATATGTAATCTCGGTTACCCACTTTTCTTCAAACTACTTTTGCTTTTAATAAAGCTTAACACACATACACACAAAACATCAGCACATCAATACATTTTTAGTTCATTTAAAACTAAATATACGATATTAAAATATAGAGCATAGTATATTGGTGTCGCATTTTGTGCCGAGCATAGTGCTTAGAGCATATCATACAATAAATGTGGATAAAATTAATATGTGGCCAAAAATATACCCACTACCTACTTATCTCACTTTCACTTGAATCCTCATAATATAGCAATTTATACATTTTGATACTTATAATATTTTGTTCTATATTTTAGTAAGTTTCTGTATTTATAATCTCTTTCATTAAGGCAGCTAGGTATAATGGAAAGAGCACTGTGTTTAGATTTAAACAGATCTGAGTTAAAATTCAGATTCTACCACATAACTACCTATGTGACTTTGGTTCAGCTCTTAAACCTCTCTGAGCCTCAACTTTATCATGTATAAAACAGGTATAGTTATATTTAGCTTATAAAATTCTAAGAATGAAATGAAATGAGCCTGTAAGCTGATCAATAAATGTGCCTTACTTATTCACCCACCACAAAGTAGACTGTGAGCTTTTTGTCCATTGTATTATTTTTTTAAAAACTTGATCTCTACCTTCTCCCCTCTCAGCCAGTAAACTGAACATGGTATATACTTAATTAATGCTTAATAATACCTATGTAGGTATATCTTTGTGTCTCCTTTATTTCAGAAAAATTCTTTTAAAGGCAGGAATGCCATCATATTTTTTCATATTAGCTAACAATTTTTGAGTAATTATTATATGCTCGCTCCTAAGCTAAATGATTAGCTGCTTTATTTTATATATTGTGGTCTTCTATAGTAACTTCCCAAGATATTCACTAAGCATTTTATTCATTTAACAAATATCCATTAACTTTGTTACTTGAAATTGATAAAAATTAAAACATTTTTGATCACAATGTTTGAGGAAATGTGGCATTTGGTCTAGTAAGGGTCATGTAATCATTTATGACTATAAATGAATGTTGAAAATGATCTTATATCAAAATATACCAAACACCCTCACCATCCCCCCAATAAAGTAGAGATATAAATAATATTCGCTCCTCTCAATTCCTTCTTTTTCTGGATTTTAGATTTCTGCCCCCAATCTCACACCCTAAGCTGAATAAAATAAAAGAACTTCACAAGTAACTGTATATACAAATCCTTAGAATATTTTATAAAATTCTTTATCAAACTCTGATGTTCCCCTTTTCTTACCATTTTTTAAAATATATTAGATCACATTACAGCAAACAAAAAACAACAACAACCAAAAAAAATCAGTATCGTTAAATATTTCAGATCTCTGCCTCACAGAGCTTTTGCAAACTACATGGTTGACAAGTACAGGCAAAGTAAAGGCTATGCCTCCATCTAAACACATGATACAACTTCCACTGATCACAACTATCATGATTTTGCTTGTTCTGTTTTCCTTAACATCTTCAGTATCATGTTTCATCAAGAAGAAAGAGACATTGAAATGATGTTTGTTAGTTTTTAAAATTTGTTTTCTTATTTTCTGTTTCTAAGTTGTTTGTCTTGATGGAACTAAACAACTGTATCTTTAAGACAGTTTAGTAGTGTTACAAGATGAATTTATATATTGAAGATTTTTAACCTAATTCCTGAAACCTTTTTTTTCCATTCCAATGAATCAGACTGCCGGCATAACATAACTTCAAAATAGTAATAATAATAATAATAATAATAAGAAGAAGAAGAAGAAGAAGAAGAAGAAGAAGAAGAAGAAGAAGAAGA